>NC_090206.1:27523080-27754505 GCF_033026475.1 Channa argus
AATGAAGAGCACCACTGATCCACCAATATGCCTCACTGTAGATTTGTTTTTGTCGCTTTACAGAACAGAATTCCCAAAACTTCTGTTGCTCATATATGATTTTGAGCATATTGGAGCCAACTTTTGTGTTTTCGGCAACTTTTGACAAATGTTTGCCACATTTCTAACATGCAGACAAACATAAAAATGAACCAGGTTAAGCTATTGGATGTGTCCTTTCTCAATCACACCTGCTGCAACTAATGTGCTTCAGGCAAAACCTGTTTCACAAATCTGTGCTCTTATGATTCTGCTGAGAAGTTTCAGAAATGTGGAAGACATTTGTGTAAATACAGGTTTTTCACAAAGAAACCTTACATCAATTGAACATCCATGATGATTTGCAGTTTTCAGTCCGTTTTTATTACTTTTGTTCTCTGGTATCTTTCCTCATTTTTAACTGCTAATTCATCCTTCTGTTCTTCAAATGGTTTTAACTCAGACGCTTAGTAATGAAACCGGTGTTATTACAAATGTAAATGACATCAGTGATTTTCATAATAAATCAGTTTCACATGCAAAGAACAGAAGAAGTCTAACAGGTCTTCAGACTCAAGGACTGTGGAGACTTTTACACTAAAACATTCATTTGTATAGACCTGAATGCAACAGAATCCAGACGCCACCTGTAGTTTCAGCAACAGAAACCCGGTTACAAACACAAACAGTTTTTGCAGAGAAGTCTTCTCTCATTTTCCTGTTAACAAGCATTTGTCAATGTGTGACTCAAACCGAATAAACGTGTCCCAGCGCAAAGCCAACAGCGTCTATTAGCATCCACTGATGGAAGAAAGAGACAAACGGTGACATCTGGTCCTTGTCCAACATGTGATCTTGTGGATGGAGCTTTGTCACTAGCACCTTGCTGGTCTCTACAGCGCCCCTGTTTGGACCCTCCTGAACAGCTCCTGCCTCTGGGGGCCCGTCATGGTGTCGCAGCTCTGCAGCAGGTTTGCGATGATCAGTGTCTGCTGGACACTGGAGGACTTGACCCACACTCGACCGTTCATCCCCACCACCAACTCACAGGGGAACATCTGATCAAGGTCAGAATGGATCTCGCTGTTAGGGGACAGCAGTCTGATGGGAGGGAGGAGTGGACACCCTAATCAATACCAGTTATTA
This sequence comes from Channa argus, assembly GCF_033026475.1. Taxonomy (NCBI): domain Eukaryota; kingdom Metazoa; phylum Chordata; class Actinopteri; order Anabantiformes; family Channidae; genus Channa; species Channa argus. The sequence goes on from NC_090206.1 coordinate 27,524,245, forward strand.
CACTACTGTGAGTACATAAAGTAACATGAGGTCCTCAGACTAAATATAGACACTGAAGCTTAGATTTGGTCCATCCCCAACAGCATGATTCATTTGGCCTGTCATTCATTGATTCAGGGAACCAATATCACTGAACTGAGCTGCTTCTTGACATTTTTGCAGCTAATAAGTCACCTACAGGAGCAAAGCAGAGAAAAACTCCTCTAGTTTATTCATAGCAGATTGTGAAGGAGTCATTTTCTCAGAGTCCTGCAAAAACTGATCTGTAACTTTAATGATGGGTTTGATGTTGATGGGTTTACCATTTCTTTGATATCGAATTATTTACTACACATTACTTTTCTTACCTTTCTAAATTTATAACATTCAGCCCATAGTTACCGCTTGCTATGTATTTACATAGATGGGGAGTTCAGAATATTAGGAACATCTGAATATAAAGAGTTCAGTGCGGCGCTAACTTTGAGCCCAGTATACACGCAAATGTTATGTAAACATGTACCTAATAAAGTGGTCAGTATGTTCCACATTATTTTACCTCAGTGTTTGTGCTCCAACATGTTGTAATGCAACTTTACTTTAGGAACAACACCGAATCAACAATTAAAGTTTTTCTGGACCAGCTTTACTTCTCTACATGTTGAATGTAGGAACTTCTGATTTAAAATTGCAAAATCTTTTTTAGATTTATCAAATGTGAGGTGTGTTAACGAGCAGCTTAGCTACCTTCTTACAAGGCCAAGAGAGACCTTGAAGAGTAGACCTCCTCCTCCAAACACCCCCATCCCATTGGCTCGCCCCGAACTGTCGATGCAGACAAGCTCTGGTTCCATGTCCTTGTTAGCTATGGTGAACTGAGCAAAGACCAGGTCCCCCACCTGTGCAGGTAACACACATATAGTGAGAGGTTAAACAGCAGGTCCCCCACTGGAGGGAAGTCTACAATACCGTGACATCTCAGACCTAACATATTCTACAAAGCAACGCAGATTTATTTAGAGCACCAAAGGTGTAGCTAAGGGATGGAGAGCATCTCTTCCTTAACTTGTATCAGTCACAAAGCTGCACAATAGGTGTGTGTGATGGCACTCAGTTTGTATGCTTCTACTACTTTTCACCCAGTGCAGGACATGTTGCTGTGTAGCTGCAGACTGCTCAGAGTGGCCATGCTGACCCTGGTCCTCAATCGCATTATTTAGAACAGATTACAAATAATCAGACACATGTAAAAGGCATACTGAGAACTTTTGATAAATAAAATAATGTGACTAATCAAAGACCAACACTGTAATTGACTTAGATTTTTGCTGCCTTGTACCTCACTTGTAAGTCGCTTTGGATAAAAGCGTCTGCTAAATGACTAAATGTAAATGTAATGTAAATGATTCCAACCTGTATCTGCTAATTGCTGTTCTGAACTAACCACTGGTACCTGACTTGTGGTTGTGAAGGTCTTTGACACTTGCAGAATTATCTTACACACAATAAACCAATTGGACCCTGTCCTCACTCTCTCACCTGGACATTGGGTCTGTTCCTTTTGGTGGCCCCCTCAAATGCCAGGTAGGACAAAGACGCCTGCTCACTTCCTCCAAAGTCCACCTTGAAGACATCTCCAGCCTTAGCAGCAATGATGCCAATGACTGTTTCTCCTTTGGCAGGGACATACTGAGGACAGAGGAACAGACATAGCTCCAGCAATTGTCCTCTGTGTCAGGTCCACTTCAGTTTTAAAATATCCTCTTTTTTACACTTCACATTTGCAGAATCGTTTGGTAACAAATGCATTCAACCACATTTGCTTCAGCTAAAGTAACGTTCACCATTATAAGAAGAGGTGGTTCTCCCTTATTCATTTTAACTCGAGTACAACTCCACTACCCACTTTGAGCTTAATAATAAACAAAATTACTAATAAATAAATATCACCTTTCTGAGTTTCAAACAGATATGAATGAATTCAGATATGACTTTAGCTGACAGATGAAACAGCAAAGCTGAGAAAGAACTTGATAAAAATAAGATCAAGCCGTAACTATTCCTAAGAGATTAATTCGGTCTAAAGTTAAGAGATATACGACTTTTGGGTGAAATTTATGGAAAATGTAAAAATGTCATTCTACATTGATATTACATCATGAAAATAATTTATTTAAGTAGAAGCATGCAATGGTAATTTGTTCATCTTAATCAATTTATTGAAACAAACGGTAACAGCAGTGGTGGCTATACAACAGCAAAAAATGTCAATGTCTCAATAACTTGTCATGTACAGCCTAGTGAAGAGGATAGTTTAAATACAAATTGTCATTGAACAAAATCATTTAGCGAATCAGCTGTGATTTTCGTGGTTAATCACCTTTTTAGAGAACAGCATCTTATGCAACAAGGACTGAAACGCTAAACAGTTGGACATGTGAAATCAAAGGTTTAGAGAAGGTCAAATTAAGTTCACCTGTAAACGTTATATTGCAGGTTAGGTGCATTCTGTAATTTCACTCGAAACTTTATAAATATCCTTAATTTTACATTTAACATTTGTACTGACAGAAAAGTCTTAAAATATTTTGTAAACGCAGTCTTAATAAACCTACTGTTAATCACAGATTTTACAGGAAAATGCTGAAGCCGGTTCCATTGAATTGCATCTCACCCTTCTCTGCTGGGAGTCGATCCAGAACATGTTGGGCTGCTTGTGCCGCAGGACGCCGCTTTTACACACCAGCAGCCGGTCTCCGCTTCGCCTCAGGCCCGGCCCACAGACCACCTTCTCCGGTTTAACGTGCTCCGTCAGAGAGATGGTGTCGTCGGTGTCATAAGAGAACTCATCTCCCGGTAACAAAACCTCCCCGACTTTCTTCTTAAGGCTGGAAAACATCGCGACTCACGTGTTGTTGGTGTTCGGCGGAACGAAATAATTGTGACACACACGAAACGGAACCGTCAATCCGTAGCGTCCCGGAGAATCAAACATCTAAATGTATGGTTCCTAGATGAGACACAGTTGAACATGTGATATTAAGCTGCAGAAGAGACGAAACAAAATGAAAATAAATTAATGGTTTGATATGCAAGAACTATTAGTGAGTTTAAATGATATATTAGAAGAATGACCTGCCCAACACTGAGGACTTTGTGTGGACTGATTGTCCTTTCGGTTTAACCTGTGAATTTAGTCAGCATGTTGTTTCGGCACAGTTTTTACGCCGGATCTCCATCCTGACCAATAGAATACAAAGAAAGTGTAGGAGGAGAATGAGTCGGGAAGATGGCAGCAGCGATGAAGAAGTGGCGGATTTAGCTGTGATGTGCTGCTGTGTGCATCAGGCGGCGCTCTCACTGTATTTACAGCTTTTCCATAATCATCACACAGATTAGATTTTAACCCAGGAGCAACAACAAAATAATTTTAACATTAAAATAACCAAATCAGACCAAGGACTGTTTATTTGTACACATTTGAGGTACTTTTGTGCTACTTTTTATTCCAGTCCTACTACATTTCTTACAGCTGCAGTTACTTTACACATTCATATTTTAGATTCAAATCACCATAGGATAAAATTCTATGTCTGTTTCAGCTCCACTGACTGCCAGGAATTTTTTTAAAGTAAATGAATACTAGAATTTTTTAAAGTAAATGAATACATTCTACTACAATATTTGAATGTTTCCATTTTTTCTAAATCTAACAATTTCCTGCCTTATAATAAGTTTATATTGAAACACTGTCAATCCTTTTTTTTTACCATTTTACATTTTTTATAAATAAAACTATTTATCAGTGAAGAAAGTCAACAGCAGATTAAACAAAAATAACCATTAATCAGCTGCAGGGTTCACAGTAAAACAAACTGACTTCCTGCTCTGTAAAGGTGAAAACAACTTTTTGCCATCACACCAGCTATCATGTTGCCAGTTCTCAGTCACCGTTGTTCTGCAGGAAACTGCAGCTGTCCATCATTAATGATCATGAATAAACTGAAGGTTCATACTGCTGCAGGAGATGAGCAGAGAAGAAATTAAACTCTACTGCTGAGCATAATCAAAGTAAAGTGAACACATATAGGAGCTCTGGTTTCTGCACTTAGAATAAGAATATTTTTGTTACTTTTTCATTTTACCAGTTCCTTCTCATATTTCCCATGAAGTTGCAAAACTGCTACTTTTAAATATCAAGTACAATTTACAGATGTTAAGTCTTTGAACTAAAATACAGTTTTCCCTCCTCACAGCTCAGTTTATTTTATAAAACAAACATCCTGAAAAAAAAATATGTCTGATTCAATGCAGACAATTCTAAAAAGTTTTAAACATGTAAACTTAAAATAGCTTTTTTTTTTTTATATATATATAAACATACTAAACTTTTTTTTCCAAATCAAACCAAACAAACAAAAAACAAACAAACTTTATTACCAACAGTTTTTCCTTTTTGTCACAAACTGAAAACACAAGAAGTCCCCCAAAGATCCTTTACACTGTTTCAACCTTTCAGAGCCCACTTTAGAATATTTCACAGAAAAATCTCCATGGCTTCTGCTAATTTGGAGAGGAGCGATCAACGCATTCGATCACACAGACATTTTCTCCTCTTGTGAGCAAAGCTTCTCTTTCTGACCAATCAGAGGTCTTGACTGTAGCAAGCTGATGTGAAAGGTTACCATGTGTGAATGTGAGACGTCACTATCTGACGCCCTGGGAGAGTGGCTAGCTTAGCTCTCATTTGTTATGTCCACTTGCCTCGGGTGGTGCTTGCCTACATTTCCCAGAATGCTTTTCAACAGCTCATAGTGTAAACAATCAAAACGCTTTATTTTCACCCCTAAAACCCAGATGAACTCACTGTTCAAGCGTCAGCAGAATGGCAGAAAGTATTTAAGCCTCTAATTACCAATATATCAGTGTAGAAATACTCCATGATGTACAATACTTACGTAAATGTACTTAGTTACTTTCTACTAATGCTGCTGTACTGAAACTCAGTTCAGGGACTAAAGAGAAAAATGTATCTGTGGGTTTTTTTGGACATCCCAGGAGAAAGCAACTCGTTATATGTCCAGGACTGTGAAATAAACAGCAGCAGTGTCTGAGGATTTCAGGGGATTCTTCCTTTAATATTTGTGACTTTGACCCTTGAGGATGAGAACCTGTTGTGCTCTTCTCCTTTGGGTTGGATGTGTGTGGTTTCACTGACTGAAGTTCAGCGTCTTGCTGGAACGGCTCTTGATCACTTTCTGGAAGAGATTGTCTAAACACACAAAGATACAGCGTAAAACCTTCAGCTTCCTCTCACTATTGGTCATTTATGGTATTTGTAATATTTCAGAGCCACTGACCATCCCTGAAGCTCCGCGAGTCAGACTGTGAGACACAAAGAGGACGTTTGTTAATCTTTCTATACAATTCTAATGTGTCTGGAACATTTGTGTGTCTCTTACCCTGGACACTGAGGCTGATCCCAGAGAAGCACCAGGTCCGTCCGCCTGTTCTTTCGGAGCTGCATGGACACAACAGGACACATCGTTAAAGGCACCTTCTCCTCTCCAGTGTCACCTAGTGCTTGTTCCAGGGGGAATTTTTGGGTTTTTTTTTGTAAATCTGTGAAGTCTGGAACTTATCTCAACTGCTTTCAGGTGATTTTGTAGTGACTTAGGTGAACAGTTGGTAACTTAATTTGTGAAACTCTGTTTGTCCACAGTCTGACAGGACCAGTCCAGATCTAATCTATGTCCTATGTCAATTTTACAGATGTAACACTTTTCATACATGGTGGTGATTCAAACGGGTTCTTGTCATAAAAACAAACTGATCAGCTGATTATAAAATCTGATCAGTCCAATCAACTTCATAAAAAGTCAAAGATGAAATTACAGAGCTGAAAAAAAAAAAAAGGCCATGGCATATAAAAAAAAAAAAAAAAAACTATACAACACACAGAACAGTTACATACCAAAGTCTGAAACTTTTTTAAATATTTGAAGCACTGATGACTTTCAGTTTATTCCAGAGAACAGGACCTTCTGAAGTCCTGCATGTCATTCTGGTTTCGGTTAGAAGACGACTACAACATGATCTGTGTGGTCTGACTGGATTCTAGTCCAGATAAGGTCACTAATATGAATCATTGGGTGTTTAAAGAGCAGCAGTAAAAAAGTTTAATTCTCTGTTGTACTGGGAGCAAGGGAAGAGATTCAAGAACTGGACTAAAATGGGTGCATGTTGGTGTAAGAACTCAGGCTGCTGCTTTCTGAATGAGAGCAGAGGAAGTTCACCTTAAGATGGTCTAGCAAAAAGAGCATTATGCAGTCTACTTGGGATGAAGGTATGGACCAGTTTGTAAGAGTCTGCTTGAGAGGTGAAGCTTTTAAACCTGGATATTTTCTGTGAGTCATAGAAAGCCGCTTTATTTGTGCACTGATATGTTTTCAAAGATGAGAATGATGTGAGAAATATAGCTCCTGAAAACATTAGTACAGCTCACTAATGTATTTATGTGGTTTAAATGATCACAGGACAGGGACACATTCAGATGAGTGTAAGCAGCACATGTATGATACATGTACAAGTTGGTCCTAAGATGGACCTTTGTGGGACTCTGTAAACTATTTTCGCTAACAGATATAATGCAGCATATTAACATATAACCTGATACTCACGCAAAGGTTTGATGATGTTGTTGACGGCATGGACGACCCCATTTGTAGCCATCAGGTCTGCATCCACCACAGGGATCTTGTTGACATAGACTGTGTAGTTACGCTGAGACACAGACAGGAGAGCTTTCATCAGCACCAAGTAATGTTACTGAGTGTTAGTTACTGAAATGGAGGAGAGGACTGACCACGCCGAGCTCCAGCTTCTCCCCCTGCAGAGGGTTGAATCTGGTGTGAGATCCCACTCCTCCACTCACCAGTATCCCCTCCCCCAAGTGATGCCTGAGCAGAGCAGACAGCTGCTGATGGTCACCTGGTATGCAACAGGTGAGAGACAGTTGTGTTCATATTTTTACTTTTGAAAAATTAGAGTTTCAGAAACATTTCTTAATTCAGAAGTAACATCACTGACTAAACATATCCTCACATTAAGCATCAGGAAATTACAGGAAAAAATTATAACTAGAAACATTAATGCCAGATTATTATGATTATTAAATATTATTAACCAAATTATTAATGTTACTACACTAAAGGAAAATCTCAAAAACAGCATTCTGACCATTTAGAACATAACATAATTCAGGTGTCAGAAGTGTTTCATGACCCAAGTCCAGTTTCAGGTCCATTCCCCCACCCCCTTGTAATAGGGGGACGGGTTGTACATTTTAATGGAGCTCTGTGGAACATTTGGCAGTGATCGTCTCTGGCTGAACCTGCTCCTCAGACCAGCCAGAAACTGTGCAGTGGGGGGACAGATTGTCCAGGCATGGGAGCAGAAAACACAGGACAGTTTACAGTGATGTCATTTAAGCACAACCATGTCTCCTGCAGAGGTTTTTTTCCTGAACCACAGACAAGACTGCGGAGTCTGGGTTTCCCCCTGAGTTTCTGTGATGGTTAAGACCAGACTCTGTCCTAATGTCTTTATTAGGCTGAAAGTGGAACTGCCAACATGTAAACAGCAGCTCACAGTTTATATAACAGCAGGTTCTGGCTGTGAGTCATATAAATTGGATGTTCAGACCAAACAAGGAGCAAACCAACACTGAGCTATTCAATCAAGTTCTTTTGTACGTTTGATACTTCCCAGCAGCTTCGTCCTCCCCTCACATGGTCAGACTGTAGACAAGGGCTTATGAACTGTTTACTTACTTCCAGTCGCTCTGACTTCTCTGTAGAATTCATCACGTTTTTCCCCAGAACCGGAGCTTAGTTTCATATTAGTCGGACAGCTTTTCATCACCTCGATTACATGGACCCTTTATGAAGTTTTACTGTGGAATGTAAGGTACTGGTTTTCCTCACCGATGGCATTTTTGTTACAGCCCTTTCCTCCTCAACAAAAGACACGTCAAAGAGTTGGTCTGTCCCCCATTATTAGCTGTTAGTCCTTAGCCATAGAGCTTTAGCTATCTGGATCTGCTGCCATGACAGTGACAAAACGATCACAATCACTTTACACAGATGATCTCCTCCTATATGTCTCAGGTCCTCTTATCTTCTCTCCCCTCAGTTCTGTCTCTTCTGCATTAGTTTGGTCATGTGTCAGGCTACAAAACGAATCTTTAGAAAGGTGAATTATTTTATGCTGGTCTACATTCCTCTTCAAGACATTGTCAGCAGGATTCGGGTTATTGTCACCAGGGATCTGTTTCTTGGTACTGATCCCCTCTACTTCTCACGATTATACAAGCATGATCAATTAAAAATTTATCTTTTTCAGCATATTCCAGTTTCTCTCAATAAATTGTTATAATAAGCTCTTAATCAAGAGCTAAACAAATTTTTTGGAGCAACAAACCTGCCAATATTAGGAGAAGCTGATCTTCAGATTCCAAAAACTACTACTGGGCTTTTGATATGACTAAACCTCTTTACAGATTCCACTGCAAACCTTCACATGATTATCTGACCTGGCTTCACACTGAAGTGTTACACAGACACCATACAAACTTTGCTATCATCCACTTCTTTATGAACATCTGTCAAAAACTTTAGATTTCTGAAAAAATAATCGTCATTACTATATTTCTTGTAGCTTTATAGCAGTCAGGTATTTCTTTTTTACTCACCCAGCAGTTTACTGAGCTCAGATGGAGGTAGCGCATTGAAAGCGTCGTTGGTGGGTGCGAAGAAGGTGAGTGCCCCCTGCTGGTTCAACAGCTCTGTCATCCCTGCAGTCTGTATAGCATCAACTAGGCCACTGCAAAAACATAAGAGTAGTTTGTTTCTTACGCCTCTGTTGGAGGGAGGGATGGTTCACTACCCCATTTCACCCAATTTGCAATTAGCGTCGTCACCTGAAGCGGTCATCCGCCTTCAGGACGTCCATGATGGTTCCCATCGGTGGTGTCAGGACTTTGTTTACAGTGAAAAGGGAGGAGTAGCGTCCAGTCTTGTCATGGGCAGCGATGCAAGCGTTTTCAATGCAGAGGTTCTACAGACAGAAGAATAAAAAAGCTAAGAGAACTTGGGTACAACAAGTCCTGCAGGTTTTATCTCCTGTTGCTCAATATGGTGAAAGACATCTGGGACACATTGTGAGGTCCAGACAAAGACAGAATGAGTTTCTCTTCTCTTGTAGGCTTTGACAACTTCTACACAACTCACTTCTAAAACTACTGAAGAAAAACTGCACCAGGTTTCATTCAGAAAATCCTGTTTATTCCTTGGACAATTTGTCCGTCCTAAATTTAGGATGTATGCACTGTAAGAAATCTCCAGTAGAATCCGTCAAATGCAATGGAACTGGAGCTAAAGTCCGTCTGACCACTGTAATTTAATGTAAAACTAGTTTGTGTGAACTTCCTCACTCTCCATTTGAACAGAGGATGTTCATTGTTGTAGCTGAGTTTAAATAAAATATTAAATACAGAAAAACAAAACACAGAGGATTTCCTTCTAAATCAATGTCCATTAAAGACAGATCGATCTGTTTTGGTCCTGCAGGTAAAATCGGTCATTGAACAAACAAGATTACATTGATGGTCCTGTTCTGACAGTTTGTTGAGCCCTTGTGGTTACTAGTTTGCCTTGAGATATTCAGAAACTCATCCCACAGTCTGCTTCTGTGTTTAGCCTTATGTCCCTGACAGAAGTTGTTCTATCACAAACACTTTCTGCAGCTGAAACACTGTCTAGAACGACTTAGCAGCCGTAAGAAGCGAAAAACTATGGGTTCAGTTTTCCACTTGTGTCCATTTGTTCTGAGATTTCATATGAAGCAACATCAGCATCATCTGGGAGTAGTCAGAACAGGAAGGTCCATCTCAAGCTGTTTAAGTAAGAGAACCACAGTGCATTTGAAAAATCGCTTAAAAATAAATAATTCAGTATTTTTTCCCAGATGCATGACTAACCTCAATGATCAAATCAAACTGAGGTTCGCATTTCCTCTCGAAATTGCTCTGGGTTAGATCTATGTGCTGAAGTTATTAATGAAAAGCAGATTTAAACTCAGTGACCTCACGAAAGAAGAACACAGGAACATTCTTTACGGCCAATGAAGACTCATTTCGCCCTGCAACAGAATCCCAAACTGTGGGTTAACACCTGATTCACGTTCCAAACTCTGTCACAGTCCAACTAAAAGATGAAATAAGGGATAAAACTATAAATCCAAGAAGAAGTTTTTACAAGAGTCAATGATGAAAACCACAGTTTTTTTTCTCTTGTCAGGAAAAGATTAACAAGCTGCTTCTTGACTGTCACCAAATATAAAACCACAACACATGAGCATTTAGTTACAGGATTTTCTATATCACATCATAACTAAGTTGTTATGTGTTGTAGCTGCTGCACCGTGCATAGGCTCATAATGTCTGGACCAAAGTAGTGGATCCATGGAGCCACAACCCAGAAAGTAAGCCAGCAGTGAACGATGGCTACATGAAAACCCTCCCTACAAACCAACTAGTGAAGGAACGAATCTGGTTCTTTCTTACGTTTCTGTAGACGAAGACTCGCAGTTTGAGGCCTCCTAGAGTCTCCAGCTCCTGTCCGTGATACAGTGACATAGAGGATAGCTGCTCCTTGAGGATGTGGTTGATCATCAGCTTCCTCAGGTCAGGGGTCATCACCAGGTTACCTTTAACAGGTAAAGTTCAGGTAAACTACTCATGAGAGCCACAAGGAAGCTATTGCATACACTGATCAGGCAGGCCACCCAGTACATTTGTCCACACTCCTTTAATCTGTCTGAGAAAACAGCAACAATATTCAATATTCAGTACTGATTATGGTAAGTTTGGTAAAGCATGTACAGTAATTATTAAAAATTAACTTTTGGTAAAGGTGAAGCTGATTTTAACCCCTTTTTTACTGACAAGTGGTTATGGCATTATGTTCCATCAGCACTTGTTACTTCATTATATTCTTATATATAATGATATTATATATAAAACTAGCAGGTTGTATTAATGTTGTGACTGATTGGTGTAAACCATGTGTTACCTTTGAAGGCATTGTCCAGAGGAGCCAGCATGGTCAGAGCCTCTAAACCTGTCAGGTGGGGCCTTAGCCCGGCCTCAACAAACAGTCTGCTTGCCGTTGCAACAGATGAACCTTCAGCGAGCTCCAGGAGAGTTTTAGCTGAAAAACATTTTTTTTTTAAAAAAAATCAACATCAAAAAAATCACCGTGACACTGATAGTTTTGATCTTTTAATCCTCTTGCTCAGGTGAGCTTAGATCACAACACAAACTGTAATTTAAAGAAACTAATAGGAATTTAAACTCCATATCAGTACTAAAACTCTGGAATTGAACTGACACCAGTATTAACGTTGTACACATGCCCAGATGCCATTATTAGATAGCATTAGCTGCAGAGACAGCAGTGTTAGTAGTATTAGTACCTGAGTGAAGGAGGAGCAGACGACTTTTCTTTTGGTTAATTTAATGTAGTTTTGTCGTTTTCAGATTAGTATCTTCAGTATTAGGTTCAGTAGTAGTCAGTATTGGATGCAGGAGCAGCAGTATTAGTTGTATTAACCTCAGTATTAGTACCAGAGTCAGGGATGAGTAGCTCGTTGATGTAGTGGACCACTCCATTGGTTCCCAGCTGGTCTTTCTTGGTGATGATGGCCTTCCCGTTCAGGGTCATCTGGTCCCCGTCACAGCCGACCTCCAGCACTGTTCCCTGCCGAGTCTCCATCGGAGAACCTGACACGATCGACTCGGCACACTGCATCTGTTTCAGGATGTGGTAGTTCAGCAGGTCTGGGGGGTTGGGGACAAAGACAAATAGGATAAAAGGACAAATACAGAGACAGATAGTTGTCGGCACTTAATGCAGTGAGGACCAGAACTCCTCCTGCTGGTCACCTGTCAGAGCCACTGGGTCTCCCAGGATCCTGTTCAGGGTTTCCTGAGGTATCTTCTCGAAGGCCTCGTTGGTGGGAGCGAAGACAGTGTACTGTCCCTCGCTCTCCAGAATGGTGGTGAGACCTGCAGCAGCGATTGCCGTCTGAAGAAAGGCAGAGACAGTCACTCAGAGAGTTTGCTTTAGTAACTACTTTACATTACTTAAACAGGAAAGGTGGTTTCTGAAATCTGGGAGTGGGATTAGGGAGATTTCTGCATGAGAACAGTGTTTTAATCTGCTTTCTCCAACTGCAGCAGACTGGAACAAGCAGCTAAGTGAACAAATGAACAAAAAAAAGAGATCATTAACTGAGTGACGCCTCATTTTTAAAACAGTCTGACAAAAAATGTAACTAACACAAAGTACCTCGTAGAAAAAAAAGTCAGAAAGCAGCATTTTCTGTCACTATACAGGTCAAATGTGAGCCAGGCTTTAAAATAAGCATGCATTTAAACACGGTTCCCTGATTACCCAAGAAAGCGGATTTCCTCAGGTACCCCTGTTACTGAAGTGCATGTAAACTCTGTCACTAAAAGCATCATGTGTATCAATGTTCTCAGACTCTATCTATTTACTCACACGGAGTGTCTCCAGGTTTTCGTCGATTTCGATGATCGATTGCACATTGTTGGAGATAGCAGTGATCACGCGGTCAACCACGTGCACGATGCCGTTGGTGGCGTGTTGGTCGGGTTTAATCAGCCGAGCACAGTTCACAGTCACAACCTGTGATGAGAACGAGAGGGGGCTGTTAACACACACACAAACACACTAACTGTTCACTGCATATGTTTATGGTGTGGCTCTGCAGACTTTATCATGAGTAAATGCTCCATTAGAGAATATGAGGAGCACAATGTGTGATCGTGTACTGCAGTGTGTCACTGACCATGTTGATGTGGTGAGGAATTTGCAGTGTGTTACAAACCCCATTGCTGTAGTGGTGGATGTGGACGGGGAAGTCCTGGTACATGGAGGAGAAGGAGGATCCATGTTTCAGCTCCTCAGAGGTCAGCCTGCGGTTCACCATGTGGTAATGAAGTGCATTCAGCAGTTCAATGTTCACGTTGCTCACCAGAGCATCCAGGATCTCCTGCATCATGACAACAAAGTCAGCAGGCTCCTCATGGCAGTGTGTCTTTACACAGATAGGAGGACAGAGGGCTGTCCTTGGGGACTATTTTAAGCAGTGAATGAATCAACATGTGGTGCTGTGATGGGTGTTCGTGGTACTGACTGCAGGCAAGGCAGCCCAGGCCTGGTTGCTCGGGGCAAAGAAGGTGAAGCTTCCTGGACCTTCGATCTCGTCCCTCAGTTTAGCTCGATCAGAGTACACCTGAGTGGTGGAGGCCCCAACCACGCCCAGAGTGTTGTAGATGTTCACAAGAGGCAGAGCTGCAACCACACAGACACACAAACACACACTGAGACACAACACATGCCCCGGCTACAACAAAACAGGTGGTTAAAAGTGAAGGTCACAGTGGCAAAGTCTGCTTTTTGTGTTCTCAGATCCTCTTTTAAGTGTTCCAAAGTGCAAGACTTTTCATGAGGCAGTCCTTGGAACAAAAATATTTCAACAGTGCTCCTCATGATGGATTAAAGCTCTCATTGTTTCTATTGTTAGTGTTGCACGACACAAAAAACCCTGGAGGTCTAATTTGGGATGCCTCGAGGTTTAGCTGTGGTGTGGGAACTGTCCCTCAGACTGTCGGGGGAAATGTCATTGCTCCTTTTGTGTATCAGTAAGTGGTTGGGGTTAAAGAATAAACGGAACTTCTACTCTGTATACTGATGTTTTTGGTCTGGATGATGAAAGCAGCCTGATATATGAGGACACAGCTAGAGACAGATTACCCTCTTTTTGACTTTCTGACAGATTTACCAGACTGTGACTAACTTACTCTAATTTGTCTCAACAAGTCCTGTTACACAGGCCAAAGACTTGAATGAACAGATGTCTAGCAGACCCAAAAAGGAGAAACTTTATAAGGAGTAACATTAGTGGACTGGAGACATGACACAAATGGTTATATGTCCTATATGGTGTTCATCACATGAAAAAAAAGGACATAGAGAAATGAAACCATGGTCAACCCTGATGTCTCTTGTCAGACTCATATCAGGTAGTGTGAACCCAATATTACACTAGTTGTCTTGTTTGTTGTGTTTTGTGCTTGGGGGGTCAGAGGTCGTACCGGCAGGACACCCCTTCTCTCCAGGAATCCTCTCATAACCAGGACAGCACTCGTAGGTGATCACCCTGCAGAAATAAAAGAGGTGAGGAGACATTTATTCTACTGAGCATCATAAACACTTCCTGTCCTGTTTTATGTGTCTGACCTGTTCCAACTCTGTTCTGCCTGAGGGGGAAATACTCACTGTTCTTCTACAAGAGTCTCTGTTTCCACCCCGGATCCTCGTAACTTTAATATTCCCACGGCAGGAGGCACATGAATTCCTTTCTAAGAGTAATGATGCTAATAAAGTTATGTATGTGGTCACAGAAACAGAAATTCCCATAATGCTGTGCTTTATCTGAAACTGAACAGGACTTAATGATCCAAAAATATTGCTTAGAGTCAAAATGTCTGGACAGAATCATCTGGAGGACTCCGCTGAGCTGGACTCATAACAGCATACATCCTTTCTACTGTGACTGTCCAACAACAGACCCTGAACATAATGGCGAGTTCTTGTTGGTGTATTTGTCTGTCTCACACAGAACGTCCCAGCATCAAGAGCTGTTGTGAGGAGCTACAGTCACTTCTGGATCAGACGAGTTATGGACGACAGTGCTGCTGGACTCCTGACAGGACCTCATTATGTGAACGGGAGTCTCCAATGAGAAATTTAAACCGAGGTCCTCCAACCTAAATGTCTATATACTGTACATTTGTCCCTGTCCTCAACACACATGAACCGGACACTAAAATGTATCACAGAATCAGGTCCCAAACATCTGTCCGAAAACACCAAGAGGTCTCAGTCAGGCCTTGGTTCACAGTTTTGTTTACCTTATTCAGGGGACAAACTGCAGAGTGTAATTGACGTTGTCTCAACCTAAACACTGTATGACACGTGATGTCCACTGCAGCTGATTCCTGTTGGCCATTTCCTGCTGCTACAAACCACCACTTCATTCAGATTTTACAGGACGACACGTTCGTGTTTTCTAGCCTCGTCTTTCCTTTTGTGTTTTTCTGTAGTTTCTGACTAAAATGAACTGATTTGACCTTCTGATGAATATTAGTTGCTCTACCATCACAAGCTGTTTCTGCTTCACATTGAAACCTCACTCTGACAGAACTTTGAACCTCATCATCTCACTGACAGACTGAAGCTTCACTCCAGCTTCAGAACATCTGGCTGTAATTAATCTGTGTGTGTGTGGGGGGGGGGACTTCCTGTCGAGACTTCTATTATAGATGTGGCCGTCTGGGCTCATAAAGCTCATTTCCTCAGAGACCATATGCCTGATGGGCACCGACACCCAGCGCCAGGAAAAACACCAAACCACCAGGAACTACTTCCTTGTCACAAAATAAAACACCAGGCTGAGGCTCAGATTTTGGTTTATCATTAATATTTAAAGAGTTTCTCACAGAGAAAACACATGAAGTCTCTATTAAAGACTGGCTGCACAGAAACATTTTCAGCTCACAGCATCACACATCAAACTCTAAACACAACCCAATGGAAGTTTCCTTTCCATACAACCGTCAGAACTCTCTCTATCCAGATCCTGATCTCATAGTCCCAGTCTGGGTGGTTTTAATGTTTTAATCTGATCAGGGTTGAATATAACAGTGTTTCCAGTCTTCTTCTCTTTGAAGAATGAAAACTACCCAGGATGTCTGACTCTGATCCAGGTCTCGGGTTTCTGGACCTCGGTCTGCAGCAGCTTCTCTACTCGAACTAAAGCTCTGCAGCCTCTCATCACATCAGCACTAAAATATGAACAGATGGAGTCTGCACACACACAACACACTGATTAGCAGACCAGATGGAACCCTGCTCTCTTTGTTAGCCACATAAACAAAGATGTGCGTTGTGACAATCCAAACAGAATTGTCGCTGTAATTCCTCCGCTGTGGTCGAGCCCATGAGTAACCCCCCTAGAAACACCCTGACAGCAGAGTTTCATGTGAGGAAAGGTTCAAAGTAAAGCACAGTGATCTGAGACACTTATGAATGCTTACACCCACATCAGTACAGTAGGTCTACTCCCAGGCATCATTGTTCGAACACTCAGCAGCTTTAAAGCCACATTCCTCTATAATAAACCATATAACAACAATACCATAAACTCCCAGACTATACATTTGCAGCTGCACCATGCTGACCTCTGACCTCCAACCTTAATCCCCACATACATCATCTGTCCCTGTCATCTCACAGGATCAACAAGAGCCCTCATGCAATCAGCAGTCCAAAATGTTGGCTGACATCACCATTACACAGCTGTACCAGCATATGGCTGGATTTGGGGTCAGTTCAAATGTTGTGGTTCACTGCTTCCTTAACGTTAGCTGCTTTTGATGGTCTGAATAAACTTGATGGCCTCGTGTTCAGTCCCAGTTTGCTAGGAGGACAGTGTCCTCACACAGAGGAACAACCTACCGATGGCGGTAAAGATTTACTTTACAGCTGAGGGAAAAAGCAGAGCAGACTGGACTGGACTCGCTATTACTCGCGCGGGGGGGGATGTCTATGTGTGTGTCTATGTGCGTACGTGTGTGTGTGTGTGTGGTTTCAGTTTCACTTCCTACAGAAACTCTCACTTCTTTTTTAGCAATTTCCTGAAAGGAGCTGAAAGAATAGGTTTCAACATCCCGTGGAATCAGTGAGACACAGTTTATTACCTGGGGCGGTGGGGGGACTAAAAGGAAAGACTGGAGAAATGTAAAGACTGAAACTAAATGACATAAAAACAAGAAACTGAGAAGGAGAAAAATTAGAAGAGGGAACTGGAAATTTAAGTGATGGGAGGACATAAGGTAAACAGTGTCCGCAGTAACAGATGAATCATTTCTGACAGTTCCAGTTAAAATGCTGAAGCAGCTGTTTCCAAGGAAACAAGAAGCACTGATCAACCAATGAGAAGGCTCGATTATCAACAGGAAGTCAACCTAATCCACGCTCTCATTCTGAGTCCAGCTCATTCATTACTGAGAAACAGAAGTCAAAGAGGAAAATGTTCTCAGGTTTAAATAAAACACACAAAACTATTTCCTTCAAAACCTCTAGTGTCACATCTCACAGTCTCAGTGCAGCTCTCAAGATCCAGGTTCAGAACTCAGTACTGAGCCAATGGCTTTGCTGTTTGTCTCAGTGCGTCTGAATGTGTCAGTGTGTCCACTCAGACAAATGATGTCCTGCTGATGGCTGAGTGCCAGTCCATGAGACATCAGGTCTCATTTGGCTCTGATTTTACAAACTTGAACTAAAAGCTGATTAAATGTCCTTGCTTTGAAAAAACTCTGACTCATCATAAGTATGTAAAGACGTCATTTCTGCTTTTTACAAACAGGCTCTCTCCTCGTCTCACACAGCAGGACATGTTTCACTAAAGAATGTGTTGATTCTGGGATTTCACAGCCAGTTTCCTCTGCTGCTCACTGTCAACATGCAGAATCTGTCCTCAGCTCTCTGGACTGAAACAAGAAGTGAAACATGTTTCAGCTCTTGCAGAGAGAGACAGAGCTGCCATGGACTCATTAACAGCACGTTTTCTTCTCTGCTGCATCAAGTACTTTACTGTTGTATCAGCAGTATAATGCACTGGAAGAAGAGGGAAACATAACCCTGTTTCACAAGTTCACATTTTCAAGGTAACAGGGGAAGTGATTTTCAACCAGCTCGACACAATTTACATGGGTCAAAATAACCAAGAGAAACAAAGCTGATGGTGAATTGGTGTTTCCTGCACACACTGCTTCAGATTGAGCCAGAGTGAAGCTGAACTGTAGGAGGCAGGAGACAAAGGAAAAAGCTTTACATCAGCTCACTCCAGTCTCTCTGGATCATTTGGACTGAGCCTGTGGTTCTAAGTTAGTTCAGCCTGTCAAGTCTAACAACAAGAATCTTCACAGAACCACCTGTAAACAAGATACCCTAACTGGACGGGTTTTACATGCACACGATGAACTCTTTACAGATGAAAGCAATAGGAGAACAAACCGCTGAACGTGTCCCTTAACTGACCCTGATGGTCCTCCTCACATTATATAAGACAAGAGGACATTCCTCACACACTGGGACTTCACAAACAGATCCAGAAATAAAACAAACTCAGTAACCTGCAGGTTCTGAGGTCAAACTCACGTGGGCTGTCCACAGATCTTGCGATGGTACCACTGTCTGCAGTTGGTGAAGTACTTTTTGTCGGTGCCTTGTACCTGTAGCATGGCACAAACGTTGGGTCTGAAAGAGCAGAGAGCAGAGGATCAGAGACTTTGAGACAGTAGAGATGCAGGGACAATTGGTACAGCTGCTCACTGATCACAATAAATCATGTTAATCAATCTAAGCAGATCCGATTTTAACGGAGGGACATTCAGACCCAAACTGACTTCATTAGAGGATCCCTTAAATCTTTGTTTAAACGGTTGTGTTTGACCTGGTTCCACGTTAAATTCAAAATGAAGGTGGAGCAGGTCTGTGGAGAACCACCTTAATCTGAGACCGTTTCGATGGCCCCAGTTCGGGACTGAGGAAATATACAGGAACCGGATCTGCTGCAACCAAACTGTATAAAGACCTGAGCCGATTACCGGGCTAACTCACCCCTGCAGGCGTCCTCGGATCCGGCTGTGTTGCAGGACCGCCTGGTACGGAGACCGAGCCACGCACAGGGTCAGAACCAGGGATAGACCCAAAACCAGAACGCAGACCTTCATCTTCACTGATACAAAGAATAAATCCTTGTGCGGCTCGACTCCCCCTCTCTTCTTCTTCTTCTTCTTCTTCGCCCTTCTCTGTAGCCCGCGGTCCCCCCATTATTTATAGACCGGGCGGTACGGGGGGAAGGGAGGGGCGGTACGTGGGGAAGGGAGGGGCGGAGGGGAGTTTTTACTGAAGTACAAACATCATCACTGCAGTGTAGAAATACTCTAATAAAAGTACTGCACTGGAAAGAAAAGTATCTACATTTACCCGATGTGCCAAAAGTGAATGTGGAATGACATTTACTATCGATACAATAATGTCAACTAAAGGTGAAAAGTAACTAAGTACATTTACTCAGGTACTGTACTGCAGCACAGTTTACAGTTGCCTGTCCACTCCTGGGATCCTGGGAGCAGGATCAGGTTTGTGACAGACATGAGTCCACGGAGGTTTATGGTTCTGGCTCTTGAAGCTCCAGAGCTCTCTGAACTGATGAGACAGACAGTCTCTGTCCATGGTAAAAGAGTCTGAAAGCAGATTCTGGGTCGTTTGACATCCTTCCTGCTGAGCCCTGATGGTTTGAGCAGATTTTCTGTGAGCCCTGTGTCCTGCTCCAACACAAACCAAACAAAGATTCAAACAGAAGCTGCTTTCAGTTTAGCTCCACAGAGACCAGGGAGCAGCACACCCACCTAACATGTAGTCCCTCAGACCTGGGTCTGTCTCTGCTGATCTCAGGACATTAAATAAAGTTCCTGTGTGAGTTCATCATCAGACTCCATTGGACCATCTCCTCCCCACGTAAACGACACACACATGTCATATCATCAGACCAGGCCATCTTCCTTACATGACTCTGTGTTCCAGTTCTGATGCTCACTGTAGGCGGTTTGGTGGGGTCAGCTTACACACTGGATCAGAGAGTCAGGACATGTAGCTGTTTTGCTAAAAAAGTACTCCACTACAAGAAGCCCACTTCTTCAAATTCAAGTGAGTACATGCTCTAAAGAGAACAAAGCACAAGTACTGCATAAAAAGGGATTTATTAGTCTGTGGCTCTGTACTTTATTATTTCCTTACATTGATGCTGTTGATGAATATCCAGATTTCTTTCACATTTGTTTTATTCATAAAGTTACTGCAGAAATCTGATCAGCTCTTTAGTTTTATTGATGAACAGATTCAAAGAGGAATGGACCTTTGACTAAAACTGGCAGATACATATAGGAAAGTAAAAGTAAATTACAAGTAGCTC
The DNA here is from genome assembly GCF_033026475.1 of Channa argus. Taxonomy (NCBI): domain Eukaryota; kingdom Metazoa; phylum Chordata; class Actinopteri; order Anabantiformes; family Channidae; genus Channa; species Channa argus. The sequence continues at coordinate 27,544,414 of NC_090206.1, forward strand.
AAAGTACTTCAGCAAGCCTATAGTTTAGGGTAAAAGTACCACTAGAAGCTCATTGTCTCTCACTCTGAAGTCAAATAACCTGCAGTTCAGGATAAAGTAAAGAGCAGGAAACAGCAGCTTCCTCATTGCCGTTTGTGTTGCTCTGTTCTATGGTAACGATTCAGTTCTTCTTTGCAAATGACAACAATCAATTGATGCAGAAAAGGTGATTCCAAACCATTTGTGGTGAAATGTGGACTGTGGGCCTCCGTATTGGTTTCAGTGGGCTAGTCTGAGTCAAAAGTCCCAGGATGAGATTTATTCCCACTCTGACCCTGGTGTACAGTTCACCAGTAGATCGGACTCCCACAGACCAGGAACCCTCACAAGACCTGCTCCGACCTGGTCGTCAAATTTTATATGTTCCAAAAACATCAACATCTGACACATCAATTTAGTTACATCCCCCACCCCCTACCCCCACCTGCTGGTTTTTATGCCCCGAATGAGCTGTGAGCATCAAACTTGTTCGTGTGACTAATGGAACGTCCTCCATCACAGACTGGAGGATGAATCTGACCTGACATGTTGTAAATTAAAAGCAGCTGTTGCACAGAGAGAGCGGGAAAATTTTAAGCTGGATGTGAAACAAACACCAATATGGACACGTCCTCAAACTCTGCTGCTGATGGACAGTCTGTATGAATCTGTGGAGTCACTGAAAAACTCAAATCAACTCTGACAGTTCAGAGGAAGATGAGAAAATGTCCTGTACACAACAGAACATATGCAAACATTTATCTATAAACTACCTCCAAACAGAACCCAGTGAACCCAGTTTAATGTCTACAGAACAAAAGCAGTTCTTCTGTCATGTAATCATCTGAAATCATCTGAAACCGATTGTTGATTGAAAACAAAAAGTCAGATGGTTCAGTGTGGAGGACACAGATTTTGACTCGTCAGATCACAGGACAGTTCCCCTCAGCCTAAATAAGCTTACAGTGTCCCAGTTTTTTTGAACACAGGGCTGTAAACTCTGCAGTGTTTGGACCTTTTCCTGTGATAGACTATTGGCTTGCTCAGTGTAAACACACTCACGCACACACACACACACACACACACACACACAGATGACAGCAGAACTGTTCGACCCCCAGGAAGAAACTTGGAGTTCATGATCTTGCTGAAGGGCACTTCAAAGGTGGGAATCAAACCTCCTACCCCATGACTGGTGGACAACCTCTTCCACAGCTGAACCACCTTACATGAAAGGTGTCTCCCACCGTTTACCAGGTGACAGCTGGGACCAGCTCCAGCAGTTTAGATAATATATCAGGACTTTTTACTTCAGAGTGTCAGTGTTTTTTCCTTCTTGGATAAAATACACCTCCTTTCCTAAGAAAGTGCACTTCACTGCCAGATAAACAATGGTGTCGTCAGCATAGAAATAACACAGATGGAAAATATTGAGGCTTGCCTGCCCACAGAGACCCTGTGTGGGTGTTGTCTCCTGATCTCAGCTGCTGAGTCTGAAAAGTGAGCTATGTGTTATGTCAGAAGGAAAAAGAGCTGAATCAGAAGAAAAGTTCACTTTGTTCTGAACGTCTGCACTGAAATTCTACATTTATGAACTGAGTAAATTATAAGAGTCATCTGAGAGATTTAGAGAAGAAAGTGACTCAGAGACTTCTGGACCAGCAGGAGAGATGTGGACTTTAACAATAGATTCATGTTTTAACTGCAGCTGTAACAACAGTCACATAAATGCTGTGGCTATGTCCTGCTTCAGGGGACATAATTGAGTTTATCTGAATTCAGACCAGACAGTGAATCAGTATTTCATGTCCTTATGTGAGACTCGGGTAAAAAAAAACATATACTAAAACTTTTTACAACTGCAGAGACTCAAACTGGATCATCTTCAAACTCCACCTCAGCTGAGTTCTGTCCAGCAAGATTCAACTTTAAACCCAGACATGAACGTGGGGCTGGTTATTGTTTCTTTGACAGAGACACATCACAGGATGTCTTTTGGGAAAAATCCTCGTCCAGACGTTAACCAGAAACTTTGTGGTTCCTATAGCATCAAACGCTCTACACTAATAAAAGAAAAGTGCTGACAAGGATACATATTCATTGTATTTTTACTCGCTTCTGGTGTCCCTGCTCTAGTTTGTGTCCACAGATGTGAAATGTCCTTTGAACCAGTGAATGGAAACTTGTCCTGTGTCTGTCTGAGGTGAGGAATATCTCAGGTTTTACTGCAGTGTTTCACACAGTGGTGATGCTGCACTGAAAACAGACACAGTAGAACATTTATTACATAAGGACAGGAGATGGACAAATAGTATAAAAGACTAACCACCCAGTTAGTCCACTTACAGTGTTTGCTCTCAAAATGGAAAATAATATTAAACCTCTTTAATGTCTCACAACTAGGGTGGTCACTCTGGGACTTTGAGCTGTTTGATGGCCTAGAACAGGGAGAAAACGTAGGAGCAGACACAAGAAAACACGGCAGAGAGTCCAGGACCAGATCTCAGGCAAACAGTGACAAATTCCAAGGAGCAGCTGAGGGAAACAGGTCAAAATTGAACATCTGAGCAAAAACCAAGTGACTACAGTCAGGAAGTGTCTGCTACAGTAGGACTGGGAAGACACAAAGACAAACTTAACAGGGAGAGCCCTGGCTAAATACTGGAAAACTAATCTGTGAGATGGAAACAGGTGTGTGTGGGACATCTGTTGGCTGATGGACAGAGAGACAAACTGATGTAAGCTAACAGCTCAGTGGAACTGGGTTCTAGTCTGACCCTCTGGGACCTTTTCTGCACTGTAAAAATTAACTTTAATTAAATTACTGACTTAATTTAAATTAGAGTATTTTTTTTTTCCCTGCTGTAACATTAAAGGTTGTGTTTGTATGATTGATGATTCTGTTTAGAACCAGATGGACCAAGAGAAACTAGGCAGAATAAGAGGAACCAGTCGGTCCGAAATTAACCAGGACTGAACCCACTACGTCCTGTTCCAGTCCAGTGTAGCCTCACTGGAACCAGTGGCTCAGTGCAGAAGGAAGCATCTGTTTACCGGGTTTGGTTCTGTCTCTAAAAAACTGATGAGTGACTGTTCAGGTTCAGATTACACAGAGTTGAGCTTCAGTGCAGACTGTCCCTTTAATCCTGAATGTGTCTGTGTAGGACAAAGGAGACCGGTCAACAGAGTTGACTGTGTAATTTACAGAGATTCTATAAAAGAATCTTTCTGGGAGACACAGTAAGGTTCATGAACATGTCCTCAAAGTTTTTAATAAATCTGCTGCACGAAACAGTACAAATACACATTATGTTTGTGTCCCAAAACGTCACAGCCCAGATTCATGGACCTGTCTTTTTAAGAACCACATTCTGTCTTAGAGCTCATGTGTCCTCCACAGACGCTGTCAAATACTGAGTGTCTGCTCATCTCCTGTGTTTGTGTGTGTGCTCATGAGTACATTTTGTCAGCATGAGGACAGTCCTCACTTCCTGGCAGCTCAAAAAACTTGGTCTTAGAGTTAAGGTTAGTTTAAGGCGTTTTTTGGGGAATGTCAGCGAATGTCCTCACAAAGATCCTGTAGCTGGACGCAGTGTGTGAGACACACAGAGCTGCTTTGTTTTCAGATGGAAGATGTTTCCTGCAGATGTTCCCAGAGGTCAAATGTCACTTCTGTGTGTGTGTGTGTGTGGGGGGGGGGGGGGGGGGGGGGCTTCACATAGACATCTGTCTTTCGATCTCTGTGAGTACACACTAACATGATACCGTCCCTCACCCTACCACCCTGACCTTAACCTTTGGCCAAAGTTCCGCTCCCCCCACACACACCCAAAGACCCCCTCAACCTAAACCTGGTTCTAATCTGAGCCCTGAAGCAGACAAAATCTCCCCACAGCGACAGAAGGATCCAGTCATGTTCCATCAGTCTATGACTATCCCTGCCTGTCTGTCCTGAAGGAAAGATGCCCCCCCCCCCCCAAAAAAAAATGTATAAGCAGGTTGTTGTTGTTGGACTGGAACAAAACCCCCCTAGACAGTATTTGTGTGCTTTGCTCTCAGGTAGAACTGACAGCAGGACTTATCATATCTTAATCATAAGAACCAAATGCTGCACACAAAGTTTTACACCATCACAGGGACTCAGTGTTCATTCCCTTATTATGTCACGTTCCTACAACATGAGGATCATGCACAGACAGACATATAGTGCCCCCCTCTGCTGGAGACAGGAAACAAACTGCTGAGTGTTTGTGATCAGTCACTCAGCCCAACATTGTTTCTGCAGCAGCAGATGTTGATGGTGGGAACTGACAAACGTTACGTGTCTAAACGGACTGAGCTAAAATGTAAAAGAGGACAAAAGATGAAATATGATTAAAAAAAACCTCAATGAATATAGTTGTTAAAATAAAGAGGATTCTCTTTGTAGACATGTAATAAACAAAAGTACGTTTTAGGCATCGACTCAATAAAGTGTCTGACCTGAGGCTGGATCCCCAATCCTAAGGTTCCAAAGCCCCCAAAGATCTTGATCATTTAAACTATAGCAGATCCTGGTACTCTGTGTTTACGTATCAATTAAGGCAGTATTAATACTTCATATGAAGTAACAGCTGATGGAGAAACATGTGAATCCCTGAGCATCCTGAAACTGGTTCTATGTTTATTTTTGTTTCTGGGCGCTTTTGCTATTCATCCCAGGAAATCCAACACCTCGGACACCTGATCTGTGCACCGTTCCACCTCAGCAACAGGTGCCACTTACCTGTGCTGCTGTGCATTCAGGGGCCATCTGTAAACATCAGTTCAGTGGCTTTCCAAGTTCTGTTTCTGGTCAAGGAGTCAGAGAAAACAGGATGAGATGGGTTGTTGTTACCGTATTTTAAAAACCAACTGAGACATTTATCCGGGGGTCCAGGCCAAGAAAAGTGGGAACCACAAGAAGCTGGAATCAGAACAATCAGCTGAGAGTCTCTGAGTCTCATTATAAAATATTCAAATATACTGAACCATGAAAAGTGGGAGTCACAGTCATTTACAGTTAGTCTGAGAAACATCAGCCTGAGATCTTAATATTTACTGCAGTACCTAAAGGCAACAACCTTCCCATGGAATCTGGATCAAAGATGGTCTATTGTGAGGAGGAGTCACTCGTTTACTACATCAGGAGGCTAAAGCAGTGGTGAACAATGTCTATACTCAAATAAGTGAGTGTGTCTAATTCTAGTCAGCAATCTGTGTGCGGGGTTTGCATTAACTGGAGCCTTTATAAGGAGTTGCTAGGACACCCCAATAATAGGGAATTACAGCAGTTCAGTCTAGAAGTAACAAATGCATGGACTAGTTTTTCACCATGACTTTGAGGCTGTATGTTCCTAAGTTTGGTGGAATATGCTGTTCTAGAGATTCATATATGTGTGAGGAGAAGGAAAACTCCTGGTTAAAAAAAGCCACTGAGGTTCCTCACAGTAATACTGGAGGACAAAGTTATGCCGTCTACAGTAAATACAAGGTTAGACACAATATTTCTAAGATTTTTAGGCCCAAAAACTCTTGGGTTGGTGGTAATATTATGTCACTAGAGACACAAAGAGAGACACTGAGGCTTTGTCTTTGTCTTTAGTTTGCTTTTAATCTTACATCCCCACATCACTATTAGCTGGTAGAAGTACTTACACTTTGACCCTGACCTGGTCTGTAATGTCCAACACGTCTCAGTCTCCGGTTCTTCATTCTTGGCCATCTTCTCCTTGTTTTTTTGGTTAACATGTCCCCAGCAGATGTTCTTGTTCTGTACAGTGACCGTCCTACAGTGGACAGGTCAGGTGGACAGGTTAAACTAGAAATCTGACACAAGACAATACAACCACAGACTCAAATAAAACTAAAACCAAGTCTCCTCAAAGTAAAAAACTAATGGCCTGAAGAAGAAAAACAAATCAGGTGAGCTTGTGACAGAAGGTGTGATGAAGCCTAGGAAAAGTCAGCCACAGAGACAAGACAGAAGGTGATGGACTCGTTGCTTCCTGAAGGTAGAGGCAGAGTGATAGCTCTTCCGGTGGAGTCCCGTCTGCTGTGGGAGCAGAGCAGATAAAAGGAGCTGCTCTTCTGCTCCCAGCATCAAACCTAGTTGGTCCAGTAGCTTTGGTACGCATTAATGTGAAGCGGAACTTCCGGTTTTATCCGATTTCTGTCGGAGCGGAGCGGAGATGCCAGTACAGATCCCGGACGACTCAGACTTTACTTCGTTCAAAGACCAGTGTCTGAGCACCGACGGATGGATCGGCCGCTACAACAAGGGAGGGGTGACGGTGTGGTGCCGGGAGGAGGAGAGCAAGACGGTCCAGAAACTCAAGGTGAGCGGAGGCGAGGTCCGGTCGTTCAGGTAGTTTATGTATTTCTCACAGTTCAGTCCGAGTAAAACTCACCTGGAGCAGACACAGGTACAAATAACAAGTATTTAAATAAAAATAAATAATTTAAATAAATAAAAAAACTATCAGAATATTAGACATAAACTTTAGTCACTTACTATACTGTACTTGTACTTCGGTATTTTATATTGCAGAGAATACTTTTGTACTTCAGAATGATTACTTCTTTATAAAAACATGAACTATGATAACATCGTACAGGCTTTTTACTGCAACAATATACTGCATCTCTGTAAATCTTCAGTAAATAGGATTAGTAATCGTTTGACAGCAGAAAGTTTTTCCTCAGGATCCACTAACTAGTTTAAACAGATGGATCAGGTTTTCTGTTTATTTTAGCAGCATGTCCCAGAGTTGGTTTAGTCAGTATGACGGGACCTTGATAAGGTACTATGTGAGAGTTTAAGTGCAGCTTGGTTGAGAGAAAACAGCAGGATTTCATCTGTTACATAACACAAACTCAGACACACTAATACTGTTTTCTATTGTAAACATATGAAAGAAAAGATTCAAATTGACAATATTTGTATTATTTTAAATGTCAGACATCGTGCAGAGCTTCTCAGGGTTCAACTGATGGTCCACTTCTATTTCTGTATCTAAATGTATTCTAACAGAATACTCCACATCATTAGTTATATTTTAGTTACTAGTTCCAGTAAAGTTCTAGTGTCTGATATCAGCTCTTGTGTTCAGGTGATAAGACAGGTCCAAATGAGGAGAAATAAGACCAGCTGTGGCCTCCTCAGCCTCAAGACTCAGTTTAGTTGAAAACACAGACTCTGGAGACTAAAGTATCTAATAATAGAACACATTTCTCTGGCTGAGTAGTTACAGTAGTAATGTAGATACATTACCAGTGAGTAAAAAGTGCTGATCGGTGGATCTAACTGGACATTTGAGCTCCCTGCTGCAGCATAAAGACACACCCTGGACACACACTAATCCTTCCTCACACAGAGGCAGCACAGGTAAATGTTTGCTGGACATGCAGCAGGAACATATGAAGCATAAAACCAACAAGTTACATGTGGAAATGTCGCTGGTTTGGTTTGTGTAGAGAATTTGAAACATCGACACACTCAGACACAGTCAGCATCTGCAGTGAGATTCCACGTTACATTGGCACACTGGGATCAGCTCAGTTTTCTTGCTCCCAGCTGATCTGAGTAAATATTGAGTCAGAATTCATCTGTGTGATTCACACTGTTTCCATCCACTGATACTTGTTCAAACACAGCTGCTGCCATGAGGTTTGGACCAGACTAGGTTTGCTATGTTCTGATCAGTTGATTGATGTGATGGTTCCACTTCCTGTTTGCTCACAGTAATGTCCACATGTTTGTGGACTTCGCGTCCGACGCTTAATGACTTTGGTGTTTTCTTATGATTAATGCTTGATGAGAAGAGTCATCGTGTGCGCTACATTTATGTGAACACAAAGTGCTTCTTCTTTCTTTACGGTCTTTTGTTTAGCACCCAGAGCCGGTCACCATAGCAACAGCTGTTATTATCGCACGACAGCTGACAGATGCGGTGTGTGTTGCTATGTCCCACCCGGTGGGACCTTTATAAACAGTTGATAATAGGCTGTGAACTGTGAACTCCCACACACCCACCGTCACCTTCAGCATGCTGAAAAATTCAGAGCGGAAAATAAAACGTAGGTCCTGGAAACCCGACAACAGAGACATGAACCAGTTTACAGCTTATGTTTCTGTACTGGAGCTTTTCCAGTTTATCCCACTCCAGTCAGTGGTTACTAGTTAGTTGTCCTTACAACGTATTTCTGTGGTCTACTTTCAAAGACAAAAGATTCTCTGCAGGAGCTCTTGAACGTCAGGACTCAGGTCCTCCATCTGTTCCCCACCAGTCTCAGTCACTGCTATCTCCAGTTTGTCCAGTGCCAGATACTCTAAACCTCAGATCATTTCTTCTTTATTGTTCTACGTCTTTGCTGTGAACAGTGACCACAGACTTAATAGTTCTTCCAGTGACGTGATGTTTTTTTCTCTCCTGAATCTTTGTCAGTGTCTGATGTGCAGCAGCTGAAGCTGTTGGTTTGTTAACTTTCACTCTTGACAGAAAGATGAGAGATGGACAGTGTCACAGTGTCCTCATGCCCAGAAACTGCAGACACACACAGTGATGTTGTTGTTTATGATCACACACTCTAATCCTGCTCACAGTGAATCTACTGTTTCTACTGGGTCTTTATTCTCTGGGCGATTAAGATGTGGAATATGTGAAATTACAGACACACAGTTGATGAAGTTTCACTGGGTTTTAAGCTCCTTTTTTTCTCCACTAATGTGATATTCACACCAATTTACAACAATTTTCTCTTTACATTAGAAAGACATTACAGAATGACCACCTTGTGCATAGCTCAAGCGTAAGAAATCTTCAACAGAACCAAGCTCAGGGTGGGGGTCCACAACAGAAACACCTACTCCAGACAGTGTTTTGATCTAAAGTCAATCTGAGGAAGATTGACTCACTGGAGCTGTCTTCCTGCCCTTCATACTTGGTCTGTGTGGTGCTAGAACCTGTGTTAACTTACATTGTATATGATCTGAGAAAGGCCCTCACAGTAACAGTGAATGTGTCAGAATCTGTGAAGGTTGAAGAGAGAAAAGCTGACGTGTAATTAATGTAGAAAACGAGCTGATCTGTGGTTCATGACTCCTCAGATAGAGTTTACATTTAAATGTAGTCATTTAACAGACGCTTTTATCCAAAGCGACTTACAAGTGAGGTACAAGGCAAGCAAAAATCTAAGTCAAAGAGCAAATATCACAGCAAAGTCCTATCAGAAAAATGTTCACATTTCACGAGATGCAAGTGAAAAAAAGAGCAGAAAAGTATTTATTTTTATTAAATAGATTTAACTACATAGGAAGATTTCTGTTTTCAGCAGTTTTTTGAATATTAAGAGTGAGTCTGCTGAGCGTGCAGAGTTTGGGGACTCGTTCCACCATCATGAGATCACAATGTTAAATGGTCTGCACTTATATAGCACAATGTTTTACCTGAAGATGACCACACACTGCTTCAGCAGAGCTGAGCATGATGGTGGACATTTTCAAAATTCAGGATGTCTTTTTGGAGCAACAAGGTGGTTCTTCTCACACATGAATTATTAAAATGTGATGACATCTGAACACAAATCAATCCCCCATACACAACTCCGTGTACAACAACTGACTGATTAGCCCTAGACAGTTTGGGATGTCAGAGTCAGATGATGGATATCATATTCAGAAAACTATTAATTTCAGGGGAATAAACAGCCATTTAACAGCCTTCACATACTGACCTGCTGATCATTATGACTACACACTAATCTCATAACCACTAATGTCAATGTTTGCCAGCCTCATCATGGAGGTAATGAACGAGTTTGTGTAACGGTTTGTTTTCACCTAAGGGGGAGATGGAGATCTCCATCGCTGATGTTAGAGATTAATTGTGGACCTGGATGTAGGGGAGAGTTAGAGTTTTGAACCTGATGAAGCCAGTGCACTGATCTGAACAGTTGTAGGACATGTGTACTTTTTGGTTGATTAAAAATGAGATGCGCAACTGCATTTTGGATCATCTAGAGGGTTTGATTATGTGCTGGGAGCTCTTTCAACAGGGACATTCCAGTCATCGATATGAGATATGACCAGTATCTGCACATTGAGTTGGGTTGTATATTCAGAAAGGTAGAGACTGATCTTTCTGAATGTGTAGAGGACAGGTCTGCTGCCTGAGAGACAGATATGTGGTCATTAATGATGACGTCACTTAAGATCCTAAGTTGATCCTGATGTTGTCTTGTATTGAAGATCCGACTAGGAAGACTAGAACTTCTGTCTGGGAGAGGTTGAGTTGAAATGTCTTTCTTTCATCCAAGCAGAGACATCAGTGAGACAACGCTGTATTCTCTGCAGAGCTATAATAGGAAGAATTGTGTGAGTGGAGGAACAAACCCAGGGATGTGGTATAGATGGAAGAAAAGGGAGGACCAAGAACTGAACTCTAGAGTGCACAAGTGGATAGTCTGTGAGATTTAGAAACTCCTGGGGTATCAGGTGAGGAGTGAGTTCAGTCTGTTAGTTTGAAATATGGGGGTGAAGTTAAAACAATGTTCATGAAAAACATTTGTCTCGGTCAGACGTGTTGTATCTCTCCAAAAGTTTAACCAACTTTTTTTAGTTCCAGAGTGAGACATGAAAAATCCAAACTACAGAAAGACGCTTCTGTGTAAAGACTGAGCCTGAGCGCAGACAGAAGAAGTGTCTCTCACGGAAGTTTGACAGTCTGCTGCTGAGTGATAAAGACATAAAGCTCAGGACTTCATGAATGATTAACGCTGCAGCAGAGCTGTGCTGATTGAGTTACATGGAGCATTTCACTGGGTCCACCGTCACAATATCTGATGACTGCAGCTCAGTCAAGGCCAACGCTTCTGTAAGATAACAGCAGTGGAAAAAGGTGACGTCCTACAGTAAGCAGCTGTCTCACAAGACGTCAACTAGACCCTGAAAGGGAAGACAGAAATTCTTTGTTTCTCATAAACAAGATAAAGTGTAGTGAGCTGTGAGAGAGAAGATGATGAAAACAAAATGAAATTAAATATTGTCCAATTTAAGATGCAGCAAAGATCCATGAGGAAAGACATTAGTTGAGTTTAAAGTGTAAGAAATTATGCAGCAGTTGAAATAGAGCAGCAGCATCTCTGATCAGAAGAGGTTGTGGCTTCACCAATTTGGTTTGCAGTGCAGCAAATAATTTGAATCAGTCTGATACTGAACCAGTATGAAGGAGGAGGTCAGTGACATGACAATGATTCATTCACTCTAAACCATACTGCTGTGTAATGGTTTCCCAAATTAAAATATTCTTGCAGCTAATATTAAAGATGTTTCAATAGATTTGGTTAAATGTTTGTAAAATCCGTTCAGCATTTAAAGGGGTTAAAAATGTGGCTATGATTTAATAATCAATCTAGGTGTTAAAAATGTGGCTATGATTTAATAATCAATCTATCGATGTGTTTGGTGCTGAGTATAATGAAATAATGATAGAGCAGCAGGTGTTGGTTACATAGTTTCATTACATTTGTCTGTGATGTATAGATGAGGAAGTACTTAAACAGAAAACATCGAAGGACCTAAAATGGAGCCCTGTGGAACACCAGGTCAGCAAAGGATGAACCTACAAACAGAGAGTTGTCCTGTGTTCAAGGTTCTTTGGGAATCAGAGTAAATCAGCATCACAGATTCTGACCGTTTTCTCAGCAGGAAGCTGATGCCTCTGAGCAAGGCATCTTATGTTCAGGGGTCTAACATCACAACTGTTATCAGAAAAAAGCCTGTCACTTCAAACTCTTTCAACCACATTGTCTTCCCTTCAGCTGCAGCTTTCATTCAGTCTGAGCCCTGTCTCAGTGTCTCAGTAGGAAGGATGAAGGATCGTCCAGATATTACACAACACATCCTACACTGCTGCATTTATAACTCCGCTTGTTTCTGCAGCACAATCATACTCTTCTCTTCAGTGAGTGTCAGAAATATAATCGGCTGATTTAATGCTCAGTAAAAAACATTAAGCCCACATAGTAGATCTTCACTCAGTGTTAACATCATGGTGTTGCACAATCTGGCTTCAAAATACTGTGTCAGCATCCTGCTCAGGGAGAACAGATGAGGATCAGTTCAACATGCATGTCAAACATTATAAAGTACTTGTATAGGTGGCCTGGTGGTAGAGCAGTGGTAGAGCAGTAGGATAGGATGCAGAAGTCTGCAGGATCAAATTCCAGCCTACCCACCCGGTGTGTCCCTAAGCGAGACACTCGGAGACGAACAGTTTATATGTGTGTTTTTATTTGCTGCAGCAGCTCAATTGTTACTAACCACTGATATAAGGAGACATGAACATGTGTTAAAACTACACATAAAGTCAACACACAGACCCAACACCTGAGAGTGCACTGCTCCTCACTGACAGATGATGGTCAAAGAAGTACCCACATCTCTGAACGGTCAGGCTCAATCATATATAGAAGACCTCATAGCACCATATCATCCCAGTAGACCACTTCGATCTCAGAATGCAGGCCTACTTGTGGTTCCCAGAATTTCCAAAGTTAGAATGGGAGGTAGAGCCTTTAGCTATCAAGGTCCTCTCCTGTGGAACCAGCTCCCAGTTCAGATTCGGGAAGCAGACACCCTCTCTACTTTTAAGTCTAGGCTTAAAACCTTCCTCTTTAATAAAGCATATAGTTAGTTATAGTTATGCTGCCATAGGCTTAGACTGCTGGGGGACACACCCCCGATGCACTGAGCTCCTTTCCTCCTCTTGACCATCTCTCCTCTCCTCTCATCCAGCAATTGTCACCACTGTATGTCATTAACTCTGTGTGTTCTCTCCCGTAGTTGTCTTTGTCCTTCTCTGCCCCCCTCTTTCTGTCCCTTTCTACAGGTGTCCCCGGCTTTGAAGCTGTGTGTCTTCCAGCGTGCACCTACTGGTCCTACCAATCTGCCCGATGTCTTGTTGTTGCTTTTTGTTGCTCCGTTCTTTTCTCTCTCCCCTTTCCACTCACCCCAACCGGTCAAGGCAGATGGCCGTCCACCCTGAGCCACCACTGAGCTCCTTTCCTCCTCTTGACCATCTCTCCTCTCCTCTCATCCAGCAATTGTCACCACTGTATGTCATTAACTCTGTGTGTTCTCTCCCGTAGTTGTCTTTGTCCTCCTCTGTCCCCCTCTCTCTGTCCCTTTCTGCAGGTGTCCCCTCGGCTTTGAAGCTGTGTCTCTTCCAGCGTGAAGCTAATGATCCTACCAATCTGCCCGATGTTTTGTTGTTGCTTTTGTTGCTCTGTTCTTTTCTCTCTCCCCTTTCCACTCACCCCAACCGGTCGAGGCAGATGGCCGTCCACCCTGAGCCTGGTTCTGCTGGAGGTTTCTTCCGTTAAAGGGAGTTTTTCCTCTCCACTGTTGCCTATGGCTTGCTCCAGGGGGAATTGTTGGGTTCTCTCTATACATCTTTATAATCTTGAATTTATTTTGTAAAGTGCCCTGAGATGACTTTGTTGTGAATTGGCGCTATATAAATAAAGTTGAATTGAATTGAATCTTCTATTGCAGTAAAAGTATCATTATTAGAGTAGTGTTTATCTCATAGGGACTGAAGGAAATGTTACTGAACTGTTGTACTCAAGATGAGCACGAAACCAGAACTGTTGTTTTGCCGGTTTGTTTGCCTCAAGCAAATTATCTGGAAGTTAACAACATATTATCTGGAAGTTGACTCATGTCAACAGAACTAAATTCTTCTTGGGTGGGAATATGTCACTGCTCATCCAATTAGTGTTTTAATTCTGCGCCCCCAAGGGGGGGGGGGGGGGGGGGGGGGGGGGGGGGGGGCACCCCACTGGCCCCCCTTTATTGGCCCCCCTTTATTAATATGATTAATACATCATATTCAGTTCATACAAACCCTACAGTCTTCAATTAAGACATAAATGAAAAACGCAATAAATGAATAAAGAAATGTACACCCCTGCTGCCCACCAGTTTCAACTGACTGAGGCACTGGCTCAATCAGCAATTCCAATCTCCACCTCTGGAGGTGGTAATGTGCTGAAGGGAGTGCAGTCTGCTGACCAGTCAGAGGAAGAACAAGAAACAGACAGCTGTAAGTTTAATTAAATTGAAAAGAAACAGTAATTTAACAATGTTTTTAATTTATTATGAAAGAATTGGAGTTTTTGGTTTTGAAAACACCCTGTTATTTAATTTTTATTGTTGGATTATGAATAAATGCTTATCAATTTGTTTTGTTCCACCAAGGTGTTGAAACAGCTACAGTCAATCAAGCTGTATTGAAAATAATTTGAAACATTGTGTATTTTTCTAAAATGTTTGTGTGTTTCTCAAAATTGAGGTAAATGTGTTGGATGCATATTGTCTTTTTAATGAAAAACAGTCAAGAGGCTGCAATGCTTAGCCACGGGCTGAACTGAATATGAGATACCACAAGGAAGATCGATTTGATGTGTCACCCTAAGATTCTTACTGGTCAATCCTATGAAAAGTTTCCGGTAATGCCAGTCTTTCAGAGGAAGGTTGGCCAGGAGTCACAGTCCCAAGACCCCTCACTCCCCTAGAAAGGGACCATTAGCTGTGGCTATTTATTTATATACTGCCAGTTCACAACAAAGTTATCTCAAGGCAACAAAGTCATCTCAAGGTTATGAAGGAGCTCTTCAGCACAGAAAGAAAGACTGGGAAAGGGTCAGTCTACATGGTATTGGTTTATCAGGCAGTTTGGATCAGTTCAGATCAAGGTGCTGGTCTGGTTTTGGAGTCCACCTAATGACTCTGTGACTCACTGTTTGTCTCTCTTTGTGTTCAAGATGAGAATAGTGTGTAAGGATGTGACAGCAGAGACGCTGTACGACGTCCTCCATGACACTAGCTATCGCAAGAAGTGGGACACCAACATGATCGACACATACGACATTGGCAGACTGACAGTCAATGCAGACGTGGGATATTACTCCTGTGAGTTCCCCTCAGTGAAGCTTCTCACCGAC
Organism: Channa argus; assembly: GCF_033026475.1. NCBI lineage: Eukaryota > Metazoa > Chordata > Actinopteri > Anabantiformes > Channidae > Channa > Channa argus. Next base: position 27,559,456 of record NC_090206.1, read on the forward strand.
ACTTTGGTTCTCTTCTGCTCTTCTAAGCCGTTAATATGTTTTATGTCTGTGTATGACTGAAGGGAAGTGTCCGAGCCCGCTGAAGAACAGAGACTTTGTGACAATGAGATCCTGGCTTCCGCTCGGCAACGACTACTTGATCATCAACTACTCCGTCAAACACCCGGTGAGAATTCACACATCCAGTTTTCATTACAAACTACTTTGACAGACTGCTGCGCTTCTCTGTCCTACTGCCTCTACATCTTGAGTCACTCTAGAAGTCACTGTTGGTTTCCACAGGGGCCACATTGAGTCCCTAAAAATGCTTCAAGATTTAGGTTTTAAAATATCAAACATTTTTGGTTTATGTTTTAAAACAGCTAGTAATAGAAATAGTAATATAACCCTTTAGAAAGACCTGCTTTACATCCACACTCCAGCGTGTTCTCTTACAGCAGTGCAGATGGAGATTTTCCTAAAAGCAGCTTGAAGAACATGCAGCACTATGTTCGACGCACAAAGTTAACTGCATGGTTCAGTGGTGAACAGCAGAAAAGGGAGCATCAGGATTTGGGCCTGTGCTGCCCCAGGAACTGGACAGCTTCATCGGTAAATTCACAGGTCTTTGTCCAGGTCTCCCATAGGATTATGTCAGGGCATCTGTCCTGAATCTGCTTCAGCTTCAGTACATTTACACTGTTCTTTGGATGCCTTATTGTGTCCACTAGGAAACATGTCTGCATCTTTACTTTGTTTCATGTAATATTTGTTTTATCCTGTAGTTTCCTGCTCACGTCATCTCTTCTAAAGTCATATTTATGTGGTTTTCAAAGAATGTACCTGAATACCAGTTGACTTTTTCTTAAAGTTGCTCAGACTCTTCACTAAGCAGTGATGAGGGTAACAGGGCATGTAATAAAAACTACTTTTCACGGAAAGGTAGTACTAAAGCTCATCATCTCAGCTGAGCCAGCTGCTCAGGAGCAGGTAGTTTAGGTTTAACTGAAGCTGGTTCAGGTGTAGGGGCATCTTACAGCTGTGTCTGTGATATTTAGCAGTTTTTCAGGTAACTGGGGCTTTGTACTGTTCGTTTTATCTTTAATAGGCCCACATGTCCTCCAACCTGTTTGCAGACTGAAGGTTGGACCAGTTGGACCTTTCTTTTACTTTGCTCTCCTGCCTCTGTGAGTTGTTCCACAGCTGGAGGAAGCTACTTTAAAGGAGCTTCAAGCAGTTCTCACATACATAGGTTCTTTACTTTGTCCAGATGTTCTGTGAATGTCTAAGAAGGACAAGTTTTGGAAGGATAGAACTTTTAAAACGCAGACTCTGTCCAGATCAGACTGTATCAGGTAGGTAAAGTAAATGGTGACAGACCTAAATCCAGGAAGCTGGAACATCGGTGAGGCTTGAACCATGCTTTTATCACAGCTTCTCTACTGTTTCTGTCCCTTCAGCAACATCCTCCAAAGAAGGACTACGTCCGAGCTGTGTCTCTGCTGACCGGATACCTGATCCAGTCCAACGGACCCAACTGCTCCACCCTCTACTACCTGACCCAGGTGGACCCCAGGGGTGAGGGCAGGGGACAGGGGATTAAAACTGGCCTTTTCACCAGTCCTCAAACACACCATAAATGTGACTCTGAAATAAGAATCATCTCATGAACAGGTTTGAGACCATAGACTCTCAATGATGTCCTGTTGTGTCCTCTGTGTACTCAGGTTCTTTACCAAAGTGGGTGGTGAACAGAGTCTCTCAGTTTGTGGCTCCAAAGGTAAAACCATCCAGAACTAGTTTTCAATCTACAGTGTGTTTTCATCCTCTGAGATCTGGAGAAATGACCCGTCCCTGTGTCTCTGTCCTCGCAGGCAATGAGGAAAATCTACAAGGCGTCTCTGAAGTACCCTGACTGGAAGAGAAAGCACAACCCGACCCTGAAGCCGTGGATGTTTCCAGAGCAGAACACGCTGCCGTGCATCAGTGCGTCGGAGCTTACGCTGCAGCGAGCTGACTCCCTGGAAAACATCGACGAGAGCGGTCTGAACGAGGAGAAGACGCATCATAGTGATGACGAAGACACTTAAAAGTCCACAGCAATGTGTCCGTCTCGTTCTTTTTCTGTCTGTCTTAATTGCTCTACACAGGAGAAGATGTGGGACTGACCAGACCTGGACCAAACTTCGGCTGAAAATGATTCGATTCTGTTTGTGTCTGTTGCTGTATTTATTCTGTCCAACAGGGGAAAGTCCTGCTTCCTGTTCAGTCAGGGTTAGTATAGGGAACTGAAACCAGCACTGCAGATGCTTACAGCTGTTTGCAGGTCTTTTTATGAGCGTGGAGTCACCAAACAACATGGACCAATCAAGATATTTTAATCTGTTTATGGGATTATTTAGCAGGTAAGTTCCACTGAGGCTAGAAGATAGAAGAACCTTCTTTCATTTAATTTCTCAGAAAACAGGAAACTGTCTGTCCCCAGGGACAAACGTTTTCCACTAAGAAGAGGAAGATATGGGACAGGGCTGCAGCCTACCAGTGTCTTCATTAGTCATAAATCTCATGGGTGTTTTCTTGATAAATGTATATTTTACTCAGTGAAATTTTTGATTGTTTTACTGTGACAACCTACACATATTTAACTTTTGTGTGTGAGAGCTGCTGATTTGAGAAGCTGGAACTGAATTAATTCATAAATAAGTTCTATTGATTTCTATTTGATTAAAGTTTTTGTGTCCAACTTCATTTAACAGAATCAATTAGAATAAATTTGTGGTTTAAATGAATATATAAGAAACTTTACTGACAGGAGCAGAAGACTGAGGCTTGTACCTTTAGGAAGCTCAAAGCACTTTACATGATGCTTCTCACACACCAATGATGATAGATGCCATGCACACTTTTAAACTGTCCCACTGAAACACGAACATCAGAGAAATTTAGTTGTAAATCCATTGTTGATTTATTCTTGTTGTTTCATGACAAGTTTAACATGAGTTTTCCATGATGAGCTTGTCTCAGGTCAATTTTATTTATGTAGCACATTAAAAACACAATGGAAATTTCAGGTGAAGCACAATCAGTAATATGAAACCAAATCAACATCACGTTGGGTGGATTTTACAGTCGACACCTCCCTTCATTGACCTGGATCAGGAACAGCTGAACCCTGCTTCAGTTGTTTGTGTGATCAGGACCAGTTTGTGCTCAAAAATCTGAATCAGGAACAAACAGCAAATCTTCCCTGGTTTGACATAGGACTTAAAGGTCATCAGTTAGATACATCAGAAGGGTCATGTTGGTGCTGATCAGAGTTTTCCTGACTGATCCTTCAGTCCTTTCAACAACAAAATTATGCTTTTAGCTCGTATTCTCTGTTTATGGTGGAGATTGTTTCTATCCCATGAAACGGCTTGTGATACAGATTTCGGCAGAACTTTGAACATTTTCACTTTAGATTAAATGGTTTTAGGAAGAACAAGTCTGACCTGAGTTTAACCTCCTCTGATCATCAGAATAAACAACAAACTTGATGAAGGTCAAGTTAATTCATGTTTCTAACAATGGTTCATTTTTAAAAGAACAGTGGATGTGAGGTTGTGGGAATCTACAGTGCCCCCTGGTGGCCAAAGTTCTTCATTACAGTCTGAAGTTTACTGAGAGAACAAGATCAATCCTACTCACATCAGGCTTTAATTCATGTTCAGTCTAACCTGAGTTTAACAAACCCTGTTAACTGTGTCAGCCCTAAACATTTAAAGTGAAACTTAGGAGGAGGACTGAGTGGTGACTCCACACAGAGACGAGTACACTGCATCTGAATGCAGGACAGACTATTTCTACATTAGTAATGTGACTGATTTCATTATCGTATATAAACTAGAAATGTATAAATCTTTAGGAACCTGCTCATGTTTCAGTGCCTCATCAGGGCCCACAGTGGAGTCTGGTCTCTAAGTCCTAAAGGTGTTTGTCTTTTGTATGTGCACAGAGTGGAGCAGGAACACCTTGTCCTAATAAATACATTAAAATAAATATGCTGCTGAAACAGACCCAGAGCAGAAAGGGCTTCTGTTGCCTGATCAGGGACTAAGCTGTTACAGACCGGTGCAGTTCAGGTTCCTGGAGTTGGCCACTGATTTTCCTGCAGTGATAAGGAAAGCTTTGTGTGACTGCATCCTTTGCTGGGGCCTGAAGAATGCAGCTGGTCTCCGGATCCTCTCTGGGCTGTATTGTCTCGCTTCCTGTTTCCTGTCCCATTGTTGTTTGGGCAGCAAGGAGGAAACTCCACCGCTGTCCAGCTCCTTACTGTTCTCAGAGGACAGGACACAGCGTTCAGCAGGACTTCCTCAGTACTCAGTCCTTCAGCAGACACAGCCTCTATCAGTGAAGGGTACTCTGAGAGGCAATGTCCCGGATCACGGGACCATCTTTCGATTCAAACACTGATTTGGTAATTGAAACAGCAAAATGAGTCTCTCATAACAAAAGCTGCAGAGAGAAAGTGGAACAGGAAATCAAACAGAGACCTGTTCTCCATAAGAAGGGAAGAAAGTGCTCAGTAGACCTGGACCATTTTAGATTCTTTAGAAGCACATTCTGTGGTACTGTACCACAGAATGTGTCTGAGGTATTTTTTGTAAGAATAATTAGACACTCTACAGGGTTTTAAGTTTTTATTGCTTTTGTCTGACTTCGTTTTTGAAGGAAACCACCGTTAGAACCAGTAGAGCTGCAGACAGAGGCATCTCTGCATCTCTTGTAATTTTATGCGAGTGCAGCACTTCAAGTCTAATCCTTCAACCTGAACCACAAATGTGACCAGGTTCTGGTTTCTTGCCTTGTGATGCTCTGCAGTTTTTCATGCAGCATCTTACCTTCCTGATAGTTTTATCTTCAGCAGGTAAAATGTGTATTCAGGTCAGGTGACTGACTTGGCTTTTGAAAACCTCAAATTTCAATCTTTCAGTTTTTTTAAAATTTGAATTGTGAGATTTTTTCCTTAAGCAGCAAAATGTTCTCTGTTCAGACAGTTTCACATGAACAGAAAAGAGAAATAAGATGCAAAAAGAGGGACACAGGGACGGGTCATTTCTCCAGATCTCAGAGGATGAAAACACACTGTAGATTGAAAAAAAGAGAATCAAACTGAGATGAAAACTCACTGCAGCCTGTCGCCTGATCTGTGTAGGATTTACAAGGATTGCAGATGAAAACAGCTGCTCAAACAGAAACACTGGCTAGTTTTAATCTGAGCGTGAAAACTTTTCAGCCCCACACACCTGAATCTGTGACAGGACACAGTGGAAGTTCCCATGAAGCTCCACCTTGACACTCTTTTCAAAATAAAATAACACAACAAATGTCACAGAATAAAGTCAGACACAAAAAAAATAATAAAGTCTTTTATTACATACACATACATACATTATAAATCACATTTCTTTATATGATTCTTTAAACCTTTAAAGTGAATGTGGGAATGATGTGTGTCACCAACTCAACATCAAAATCCTAATAAAGTACATCATAAGATTTTTGGTGGAATCTGAATATGGTTTAATGTCCTGACAAAGTGCAATTATTAAATTTATAGATAAAAGAAAATGAAGTTTACATTTATATTTACTATTTAAAATACTATCATTTTTATATTGATTACATAAATTATATTTTCACAATACGAATTGCTAACCGGAAGCAGTACGTGCTTTCCCACTTTATCAGACATTATTGTGAAATGCCCTGCCAGAAGCTGCAGCAGTCGTTACTCAGAGTAACTTGAAATGACTGATCAGAGTGGAGTCTCTCCTCCCAGTTCTCCCAGTCGGACTTCGAGGTGATTCGGACTATACATGTGTATCAATGTGCGATCCAAAACCCATAGAGACTTAAGAAACTAGGACGGAGACCAGACCGAATCAGGACAAGATCAGAGGTGAGAGACTTAAATGTTTTCGCTGATTAAAGCGTAGCTGGTCTTAGAGTCCCGCTGTTTGTCCCCCGGAGTCCTTCACAGTCTAATGGAGGGCTCCTCTTTATGGATTCTGTCTCTTACTTTAGGTCCTGAATTTTGTTTCTAAGGTATCTAAGCTTCTCTTCCTGAGGGTTGTTGGTGTTTTCCTGTAGCACTGGTTCTGGACTGTCGAGGTTCAGAGTTTTTCGGTGTCTGACACAGTGGAGAGAAAAGGAACCAGAACGGACCCAAACGTGCCTCACCTGTTAGTTGGTCTTAGGATGGGGGACGGCGGATGTGGGTGGTTTTCAGAGAAGGGGTGCTACTTGCCCAGTTTTGCCCAAACAATCTCTGGATTGACATGTGTGCTGGTGTTTGTGGAGCATCTGTGACCTGTTAATTGTGGTCCTGTGTGAACGGTTCCACCCGAAGTCACGAACAGAGGGTTTCACTGCTACATCCCATAATAACAGGTGAAATGTGGTGAGACGTTCAGGGGAGGTGGGAATAACTGGGAGTCTGCAGCACAAACATCCTGTGAAGAGGAAACTCAGCTTCCTGCTGGAGCAGAAGCTTCTCGATGAACCTGGTGAACAGAAATTGTGCTGCTCAGTTTCAAGTAATCATCAGTGATTTCACTGTGACGTCGCTGTGACATCACACAGAATGGTCCCATAGAACCAGGACCCCTCGTCTACAGCGTCTGTGTTGCTGGAGAGGATGATACTAAGTATCATCAGTTTGTTAGTTCAGTGTCTCCTGTTTTCTTCTGTCCCCAACAGAGTTCCTGCATAGTTTTAGTCTGTACCTATGTAAACACAAGGACACTAAACGCTGGTTAAAGGTATCATAGGTATGTGGACTTCCCCCACACTGTTGGTTTTCAATATGCTGTTAAGACAAACCAGTGGGAGACCTGGTAGGAGACTCTGGGGCAAACCCACAACCAGGAAACATGCGGATGTGGATAACATGTCCAAACATGATCAGTTTTGTTTTCAGCCTGACCAAAGACCAGTAAAGAGGATCAAACTAGAGCAGCTCTGCGACTGTGACCACAGGAACCCTCCTGCTCAGTCCTGGTTTACCTGTGCAGATGTTGTTCTGTTTTTGTTCAGTGGGGAGTGTGTAGCCAACCCAGTGGACTCATTATCATCAGATTACAATGCTGTGTGTGTTGGTTTCTATGAACAGCAGACCGATTACCAATTTGACTTTTCTACTATAGCTGTGGACATTTTGATAAGTTGAAGATGGTCCTCACGTTTTCACAACCCTGCATAGGGTGTTTTGAGGGCTAAGACTGGGTTTTAGGATTGGGATAAAGGGCCAGGGAATGTCCTCACTATGATGGCCATACAAATGTGTGTGTATGTTTATGTGCGTGTGTGCGTGCAGCTCCTGAACAGTAACAGGAAGTCACACCAACACATCTTCCTCTTCAGAAACTAATCTGACGTCAGATTAAAGACAGGCGACAGGCTGCAGGTTTAAAGGGACAGTCCACCAGCAAAAGACTGACTGTAATTGTAACGTCTTGAATGTTCCTTGGGTCTCTAGTGGGACATTTTCAGGGCATCTTTGTGTATATTTCCATGCATCAGTTACATTATAGAAACGTTTACTTGTCTGTCTCATGTCTACGCACCTTGTGGACTGGTATAGAACAGGTATGGAAATTGACATAAATCAAACCAACACAGAATAAAAGTAGAAACAGGAAGAGTGAGATTGGTGTTAGTTTGTTGGTGAAGTATTTAAAACCCCACAGCTCATGAATGCCCCACAGAGACAGCAGCAATCTGTATCACACCTTCACACCCAATGTCCCAGTGTTCCCAGTGAGAGCCAGTGTGTGGTTCCAGTCACAACTGTGGAACAATCGACCTTCTGTTTGTCATAATAGAGCCTCACTGTTCCCTCCCAGCTCTCCCTCCCTCACTTTGATTTGTCTCCCGCTCTACTTTTTTCTGCTTGTTTTCTCTTTAAAACTCCCTCTCTCTCCTTTCTCAATAGAGGTGAAAAATAAAGGTCACCCCCCCCTTCCCCTCCCTCTGCACACCCAGAGAGCGTTGTTTTGGGGGGGGGGGGGATCTTGTTGCTTTTATTGACAAACCTCTCAACCTATCACTAGCTCATCTTGAATCACACAAACGTCCTGTTTGTCTGCTGGGAAGCAGCAAGGGTTGGAAAGGTTCTGTAAATGTTCTGCAGATGTTCTGATTTTCTGCAAGTGTTTTGCAGATGTTCTGCAGTTTTTTTTCTGGTGCCGTTGAACATGTGTTGTACAATCATTAAAAAAGGAAGAGATACTTAAGTAGACGTTGAACTGTAAGTCATTCAGTCTGTCCTGAAACTAGACTTTGCCCTGAGGAGCTGTTCACACTTCACACCCCGTCAGCTCCCTGGTCTACAGTCTGACTGACCCATGAACAGAGGAGGTCACTGTTTGACAGAATCACACAATGTTCACAACATGAGAGGGGGCACGGCGATGATGTTTCTGCCATTTAACTGATGGAGAACTGGACAATGCAAACATCCAAGGATGAAGGACAAGACGCCATGAAAATGGGTCACTGGAGAGCTGAAGAGATTCAGGAGCCTACATTTACATTTAGTCATTCAGCAGAGGGTTTTGTCCAAAGTGACTTACAAGTGAGATTCAAAGGAGCAAGAATCTACTTCAAGAAGAAAATGTTAAAGCCAAGTGCTATGTGAAGACCTATGCAAGAGCAAAATGGGACATGTAGGATAAGATTTTTAATAATAAATTTTTTTTAATAGTTTAAGTAGGAAAGCAAGTTGCAGAAGAGTTCTGTCTTCAACAGTTCTTTAAATGTTAGGAGAGAGGCTGCTGGGCAAGTATAGTTCTGCAGCTCGTTCCACCATCGTGGGACCACTGAGCTGAACATCTTGTTTGGGATATCTTGCTGCATGGTAAAGGGACCATCAGACACCATCTGATGGTCATAGATCTGGTTTAGGGAGTTCAGGTAGGAAGGTGCTGGTGAGTTGACCACTCTGTAGGTGGGAATGGACAGGAAGAGTTGTTTGTTTAGATTATGTTGTAGAACTGGGAAGAATAACTGAACCCTGTGGCACACCACTGGAGAGTCCGTGAGAATTAGAAACTTGCCCGTCATGATACCTCGAAGGTTTGTCCAGGTCAGAGCTGTATCAGAGATGCCTAAGTCAGAGAAGGGGGACAGGAAGATCTGGTTGTTTACAGTGTCAAACGCTGCAAACAGATCTACTAGTGTAGAATTATCACAAAAGACAGAGCCACAGCTTTTGCAGCCTGCAGGGATTCCTTGACCTTCAGGAGTGTGTCTCTTTAGAGAGACCACTCCTGAAGACAGACTGGTTGACATCAGATGTTCTTGTTCAGGAATGGAAGGTAGTTGTTTAATGATGGTAGCACAGTGTCTCCTTTTGGTGGGGGGCTTCTTTTGGTGATGTCGACATCATCGCTCAGATCCGAGGAACGACTCAGGACTCAGTTGTTTCTGCTTCACTGTGCTGTAAAGACTGTCTTAGGGTTGGGCTTACTTTAAGTAAAATATAATTCCTGTACTTACTTACTTTTACTTAAGTAGACCTTTCAGTTGGTACTTGTGCTTTTACTAGAGTAAATGTGTTTTGTGTATTTGAACTTTATCTTAAGTATAGTTTTGAATACTTCATCCTCCACTGGCAGCAGGAACATCATCAGAGAAACTGGTCTCAGAAACATCTGTCTGCACCAAGTCCACCATCACGTGAAATTACACAGACGTCACCTGTATATCCACAGCTACTCATCATTGATTTATCTGAAGACACATTTGCTTATTGATAAGTTCACTATTCAGTGACACTTTTCAAAAATCACAGCCTGAAGTGGCATCTTTAAACTGATGGACTTACAGACTCAAACCTGTGTGTGTGTGTGTGTAACTGATGTTGATCTGACTGATGTTGTGAAAAAGACAGTAGTAAGACTAAAGAGCTGGATCCTTAGTTTTTCCATCTGATTGATAGAGTCTCACTGTTACATCCTAACTTGGCAAATTTCCTGTGGAGACAGAAGATGTGAAATTAGAGTCAGAGTTTTCACATCAAACAATTGAGTCTCCGGCTTCACTTCCCACAAAGGCTAAAACAAAGATACATGGAATCCTTTAAATTGTCTTTTTTCTACAGAATCACACAGATCATAATCATACAGAGTATGTGAGGGAAAACTGCTGCTCTCATTTAAATTTATAATTTGTTTCAGTTTGCATTTAAAATTTTAGACAATTCCTCCTCACACAGACACAGATGAGAGGAGCTGTTACGTCTGTTGAGGCAACATTAACCACAGGTCAGAGCTAAACTTATGTAGTAAGTTGATCTGAAAATGTCCAAAAGAGAAATTCACCTTCATCATGTTTTAAAAACTGGGTTGGAACAGAAACTAGTTCCTCTATGAGGAGGGTCAGCTGGTGATGATGACGATGATGATGATGATTATGATTATGATAATGGAAGGAGGAGAGAGCAGAAGGTTTGTCCTAATGGAGACGTCTTAAAGTTCTGTTTGGTCAGACCTGGTTGCAGAGCTTAGGTTATAACCAGAAGGTTGGACATTTTTCTGTGACACTGTCCTCACAAGGGGGGACAGGTGTGTCTGGTGCTTTGTTTCTCTGAGGGGACTGATGGATGTACCAGTAAAGTATTTGCTGAGACTTAGTATTAATGTGTACTTTCTAAAAGTTCAGTATTTGTACCATACACAGATGTGTTGCTTATTTTGTGATTGTGAAGAAGCTGCTACAGAACCAACAAACACTCAATCCCCATCCTCTTCCCTACCCAGTGTTTTCTGGGGGCAGTAGAGTGGGAGTGTCTGCATCCTCTGCTCCTTCTTTATCATTCACTGACTTCCTGCCCCACCCCAAAACAGTTTTTATTGTTTTTGCACCAGCTGTGCTACATTGGAGTTTTTCAGCTCTTCTGTTGGTGGAGTAGGAGCAGAAAATCTTACAACTTGTTTGACATTTCAAACAACACATGCTCAGAGAAACTTCATCAGGGACTTGTTCAGAACTTGTTTAGTTTCACATCTTGTCGTCATCCTGTGGACCAGCTCTGGATGATCATACTCACAACAAGTGCCCTACAGACCTGGAGTGAGCAGGAACTGATCTGAACACTTCTTCGCCTCTTTCTTACGTGTTTTTAAAGACAAAAAAACAGCTTAAAGCAGAGGAGCATCCTGCAGGGGGGGCACTTAGCAGCTGCTGTTATGATGTGTCCTGATGGTCCCGATGGAGCTTGATGTACTTCTCAACATAAGAACATATTTGAACATACATGAGCCTGAGCTGCTTTAAGAGCAAAGGACTGAGAAATTCCATTCCTGCATGCAATATTCTCCACAGGAGCACACCTCAGCTGTCGGCAGATGTGTCAACATACAGAGAGAAATTAAGTTCAAGAGCTTTTTTATTTCTGGGCAGCAGCTAAAACAGTTTTTCTGCTGGGATCCTCCTATATTCACTGGTCCACCAACTCTGTGTTTGTGTGTGTGTATCAGAAATGATGAGAACAAGTATAACATACACAGGTTTTAGTTTTTGTCCAAAATTGAATTGATTTCAGTCAATTGATTCTGTCAATAAAACATGTTTGTGTGGACCAGTGTCTCCTCTGCCTATGCAGCGGATGGTTAAATCCAGAGGATGTCAGCTGATCCCAGAACAGAAGCTAGTTTGAAGCAGCTGAAGTCTGTAGGAGGAAAAAGGTCGACATGAGGAAGCTGCTGTGACTCATTTCCTCCTTGGGCTTTGTCTTCACACTGGACGCTGCTGACCTCTGTGTGTGGTATTTTTATTCCTTCCTTCTGTCTTTGTGTTGCTCCTTCTTTTCCTCCAGCTGCTGTGAACTATGTTTATGAAAAGTCAGTTAAGAGGTGACACAAATATCATGATAACTCACACTGTCTTAGTAATTAAAGTATTGTCATTGGATCAGAGACAGTAAAATGTCTGAATGATGATCCAGAGGTTTAATCAGAGCTGCACACATGGTCCATGTTCCTACAGTAACACTTGTTTATCACAGAGCTGTTCACACCAAGAACAAGGACTCTGTCTATTGTATATGAACACATTCCAGTCTCTGAACCTCAACACACAGAGGAAATCACATACACCTCAATCAGAAAGAGGCATCCCATAAAACACAGCACAGTCCCTGTTGAATCAGGAAATCTGCACGCACGCAGACAGACTGAGCCCCTCCGCCCATCGGCTCAGGGCAGTGGGCCTCGCCTTAGCTGCAGGCACTCCCTGCATCCTGTGTTGGTCTTTTTCCCCCGTAGTGTCGGTGAGAAGCCACAGATGAAATAAAAACTGAAACACCGAGTTGTTTAATCAAAGAGTTTCATTTTCCAGGCTATACTTGACAAATTGACTTGACTTGACTTGAGTTGAAATGCCTGTCTGACATGTCTGTAACAGCTACAGGATCCCAGAGGAGATTTGACCATCACCTCAATATTCTCTTCTGAATTTATTGCACTGCTGTATGTTACTCAGGACCACTTGTTTTTTTGAAAATGTGAGGAATTTTGTTTCCACAGATCCTCCATGTTTTTGTCAGGTTTTCTAAAACAACTCCCATCCCCACAAAGAAACATCACATGACTCGTTACAATATGTGCATATTGGTCAGCTGCTGGTGGCGTTTCCAGCTTCTCTGTCTGTTCCCCTGCTGCCCTGACCCCCACACTGCAGAGAGTTCAAAAGTCCAAAGATGCTGGTAAACAATCCTGATGTTGTGTGTGCCTGCTGACATCATTAACTTTAATAATAAAGTACCAATTCACAACAGTCATATTTTAGCACTTAGTAAAATCAAGACTACACAGATTTATAAAGAAAACATAACGAATTCCCGAATAACAATTTATCAGCAAAGGTTCTGTTCTTCACTCCGTCATTCTTTTTTGTTTAACCAGCGTTTGAGCAACACATATGGACATTGTCATGTTTAGCAACTGGATATAACTGGATATAACAGATAATACTGGATCTGACAGTTGTCTTTGACCACTCCAGATGGACAGTGGCCTTCTTTTAAAGCTGTAGGTCAGTGATGGCCGTGCTGATTCCTGGACGTGGAGGAGACAAAGCCAGATCCAGACTCCATGTTGGTCGTCATGGCCTCGCTGGATGGAAGCACAACAGCTGAGACGCTTCTGACAGTGATTCATCTGGAGAGGTCAGCACAGGGGCCGGGACACAGCTGAGTGACTCCATCACTTTATGACCTGTTTAATGTAGGACATATAATACAGAAATACAGAAATACAACCTAAAACAATGCTAACATAGCACTAAGATTTGTGTTAGCATTCACTAGCCTGCTTAGCATGTGTCACGTGTCTTTAAATTGACTCTAATTTACTACAGCAGAGAAGATCTTCTCAGTATTTAGGTTTTAAATGATGCTGAGGTCCTTCTCTATCATGGAACATGTTATAAGGTACTGACGTGCATTACTAAAGCGCCAGTACTGTACTGTAGAAATACTTTGTTACAAAAGTTCTGCATTCAAAATGTTACTTAAAGTACTAAAAGTATCGATTCTGCACAAAAGTCCTTCCTGTCAGTGTTTGGGTGTTCTTAAATTATTATGACCTGTGCATTATTTCATTTAGCTGCAGAAAAAGGAGGATGTGGATTCTTGACCTAGTTTGGGAGCTGATACTCACAAAATAAGATAAAGGATAAAATACTGTACCGTACTGAGAAAGAATCTCAGGATTATATTACACTTATATTATTGAGTTAAACCACACCTGCACTCTACAGAGATGTTTGACATGTTTCCCTGCAGGTACCTGGACACCTTCCATCGAGCTGGTCTCCTATTGGCTAGAGACTTCACACACTTGGATCATGACGCCCTGGTCAGTCTAGGAATAACGGCCACAGGTCACAGGAAGAGAATCTTGCGATTGGTCAGTCACATTCAGAGGACAGAAGCCCAGCGAGCCAGTCAGAAGGCAGATCTCCTACGTGACCGCTGTCACTCGGAGATGGAGGCTTCTTCCTCAGAGCAAGCTCATGGTGCCCCGTCGCCCCATCAGTCTAGTGGCTCTGTTAACTTTGAGGCATTCAGGCACAGTTCGGCCCCAAACCTTGACACTATGCTGACAAACTCTGGATCCAGCAGAACCATAGTGAAGCCGGTTCCTAAACCCAGAACTGTCTTCAATCGTCGTAGGACTACACCTATCCAGTTCTGCCCCACACTGAACATTGCACCACCCCCACCCAGGAGGTTTTCCCAGGAGTCTATCTGCTTCACAGTGTTAGAGGGTCTGACCTCAGGGGACATACCTGACGATAGGGTGAATAGCCAAAAGCTGAGCCCAGCAGACAGGATGAGACGCAGTTGCAGTTTATCTCTGTCGGACCCTGGAGGGTTGTTACCTCCTGTTCCCCCAAGGATGAACCGTGGGGCGCATCCCACCATGTTCCAGGTGTCCCGACCCTCATCTTCTTCTACTTCTCCTGTACAGATAGACCCCCCACTGACTTCTGGTTCTGGTAGTCTGGACAGCAGCAGACTCTCTGAATCCCCTGGTTCACCAAGAAGTGGTGGTCTGGAAATGGTCTCTAATGAGATTTATTGGGGGACCTCACCTGGATCTTCGACCCCCATTGGATGCAGGACTTACGGTAGCCAGCAGTCAGCGCCTCCGACTCCATCCAGAAACACTTTTGACCGGAACCCTAAGAGGAACAGGTAGGTACAGACCATAATCCAATGCTTCATTTACTCTGTGCTTAGTTTAATGTTGCATGAACATCAGTAAAATCATTTCTTTTTCACCCAGACCACAGCAGTTTTATTGGTTGCTTTCAGACTCTCTGAGCTGTGGTTCTGGTTAGAAAGAGATGGTGGTCCACCTTATTTACACATAAACACCTGTTTATTCCTGATTCCTGAACCATACACAAGGTTTAGGATAGGTTAGGGTTAACTAACTACTGTAGAAGATTAGTTTAATAGAAATGTCCCATCTTAACGGAGATAAGGTTGCATCCAGTCTCAGAGACTTCCTGTCTCAACAACCAACTTTACATGAACGAGTTTTATTGAAACTGGAACCAAACTGTTTATGTGTTTGTGTTTTCAGCAGCACTTTAAGCAACAACTCGTCAGGATCAGCCCGAGGTGAGACTAACTTACAACATAGTAACAGTGGTCAGCTCCATGCTGCAGTAAGCTAGCTAATCATTAACCCATAACCTGTTAACAGCTTCAACTGACGAGCCTGAGGAGGAGATCAGCCCGTACTGTGAAACAGTTTTCCACAGCAAAAGGAGTCCACCCACCGTTGAGGTGAGCACGCATGGTTTGGTCCTATCTTTACTCATGAAGCAGGAAACAGGAAATGGGCATTTCTGTTGAGCTGAAAAAAGAAACCGTTAATCTGAACAAAGATGGCCGACTGCTGCTTTAACTAAGATTATTGCTGTTTAATGTCTACACTGTGACAGTTCATGTTTTCTCCTGCAGAGCAACAGAAACCCAGTGGAGGGAAGAGAGGCAAGGAAAGGAGAGTACAAACATGCAGAGGATCATGGGTAATAGACATGAAAACAGGAAAAATGACAAAATAAAAGATTCTGAATAATGTTTATATGACTATTTCACAATTAAGGCCCCTCTGCTGTGTTCTATTAGGAATCTGAAGTTCTCCTGGACCAAACGTCTGTCTCAGGCTCTGTCTGGGGACTCTCAGGGTTACAGTACAGTCGGAGAACCTCCGCCTGCCCTGCGCTACCTGTCCCTGCCCCCCCACACCTTCCCCTCAGACACAGAGGAGGACCTGACCATTTCCCCATATGCCAGCTACACCTCCCTGACTGAGAAGGCACCACCCATCATCAGCGGCTGGCTGGACAAACTGTCGCCACAGGGGTACGTTTGACTTATACAACTGGTTAAAGCAGTTCAGATATATAAATTCTAAATCACCTCAGAGCCAGTGATCAGTGGATCACAGTGGTTGCACCTTCAGAAAGTGACATAGTCTGCAATATCTGATATATCAGGTTAATGCCATGTTCTGTGTGTGTCAGGGGTCAGAGGTCAGCGCTGGCTCTGCTGCTTCGTGCTCTCCTCTCTACTCCTCCCTGTGTCTCCTCCCACCTGAGAAGCTGCCTCTGCCTCGTAATCTTCCTCTCCTGCTGCTCCTCTTCCTCCTCTGCTTCCTCTTCATCCTTCGCTTGGTGTGTCTGATTCTTCTTGTTTCTTGTCTACTTCTTTTCCAGGACTACAAACCCTTATTGTTATAAACCACTTCAGAGTCAGGGCACAGTGTTGATTCTGTTTCTTGGACAAAGTTCACACCACAGCCTTCCCAGGATTCAACAAAACTTCCAATACTATTCCAGAGCTCAGAAGAGAAATCCATCACAGCTGGTTTATAGTGACCAGTAGTTGACTCGGTTATGTGTGTTTGATCAATCATGTATTTAATAAGCAGTGTTAATCTCATTTTCTGTTTTTCTGTTTCAGGAACTATGTTTTCCAGAAACGCTTTGTGAAGTTTGACGGTAAAAACCTGATGTACTTCGGCAGTGAGAAGGTACGATGATGAGGTTTCCTTTAATGGTTGTCCTATGGTGACGAGATGCGGGCTTTGTTTTCCTTCCCAACATCCTGCCAGTTCCTCAGGCAGAAATACACACAAACACAGTCCCAAACCCAAGCCAAGTAGTAGCCTGATAAACAAATTGTGTGTCTGCTGTTACACAATCTGTGGACATACTATTCCTGGCAGGCTAAATTCAGGGGGAGAACCTTCCTGTAGGTGCCTCCCTGCAGCTGGAACCGTTTTTATTAGTGAAGCTGATCAAACTGCACATCAGAGTTTTTCTTAGCTTCCTGTCCCCTGCTTCATGTTTCAGGACGTATACCCTAAAGGAGTGATCCCATTGGCTGCTATCGAAATGGCCCGCCCTGCCAAAGACAACAAGTTCGAGATAGTGACGAGTCACAGGATCTTTGTGTTCAGGACTGACAGTGAAGGTAACACGCAGTCAGTTCATCAATATTAGATTTTCATTTACTCTTAAATTTTTGTATCTTCATCCTGATATTAATTTGTAGAAACTCAACACATTAAATTAGTCACCCAGGATTCGGAGGATCCCTGAAACTGTTCAACAATGAATTAAGTGACTGATCTTCTTGCCTGGCTGTTTGTCCCTCAGTAGTATTGTTTGTTTCCACAGAAAACAAAGTTTCTTTTGGATCATATTTTATGTTGCAGATACACATAAACATACAGTTATATAAAATAAACGTGTATAAATAAATGTAACTGAACCAAGGTGAATTTCACTCTTGGCTAGTCAGCAACCCTTCCCTGCTCTTCTCACTCTGCGTTGTGTTCGTGTTGATGTGAGGAATAATAGACAGGAGGCTCGCATCTATTCCTGTGCTGCCGTTTATTGTCTGGATAGGAACATCATATATACTGGTCAATTCAGGTGGCTCGCTTCAGGAACACACTGCACTGGGGCACGACTCTCATGAACTTGCAATGTACAATTTTGCAATTGATATAACAGTGATATAATTTATGTACCTAGAAAGGAACAACATATATACTGGTCAATTCAGGTGGCTCGCTTCAGGAACACAGCGCACTACAAGAGAACAAGTTACGTTAGCACATTGATAGCTAGCTTAGCGAGCGTGCAATTCCCTCATTATATCTTCCATTTAGCGCTTCGACAATGTATCATAACTACTTATAGCATTTCTTGGTGGTGTTTCCTCTTAATCCCCTGTACTTCTCAGACATGAAATAACCCCACTGTTATTAAAAACAATTTTGTATGCAGTGCTGCAGCAACCAACTCACCTGGGGCACGGCTCTCATGAACTGGCAATGTACAAGTTGCCAGTAGCTTTTACCCATTGCCAGAGGGTGCCCCTGAGTTAACTATGTCAGTGAAATCATGGAGCTATACCACTCATGATAATGGCAGTGGAATTAATCCAAAAGGCTGCAGCAAGAGAGCTGACTGGAATTAGCAAGAGAGATCATATTTCACCTTCACTAGCTTCTCTCCATTGGCTTCCAATTAAATCTGGAATAGAATTTAAAACCGTCATTCTTACATATAAAGCTCTGAATGGTTAGGCTCCATATAGAAGACCTCATAGCACCATATCATCCCAGTAGACCACTTCAATCTCAGAATGCAGGCCTACTTGTGGTTCCCTGGCTTTCCAAAGGTAGAATGGGAGGTAGAGCCTTTAGCTATCAAGCTCCTCTCCTGTGGAACACACTGCACACTTCAAAGCAAAAAAACTCCAGCCTGTGAGCAGGGTATCTAGACTGTGCATAACTGAGTGATTTGCTTGCAAAGGCTATCGGCCTGGTGGTAAATCCGTCATCCAGAATCTGCCACAACAACGCACCCACGCCCTTGCTAGAGGCATCCACAGACACCAAGAATGGTTTGCCAAACTCTGGGTCAGCCAAGAGGACTTGATCCAACAGGGCTTCCTTCAGCTGAAGGAATGCCCTACTACATTTATCTGTCCAGTCAGCCGCAGTTAGTTTTTTGTGAAGGTGACGGTGCTTTCGTGTTTTTCCACGAGGACCTTTAGTGCCCGTTGTCAGCCCGAATAGTGGTTTGGCTATTTAGGAGCAGCCTTTAATGTATATAAGACCACCATGCCAAGGAAGGATCTAATTTTCAGCTGAGAAGGGACATTTGTGCCTCGCTACATGAGGTCTAACACGGACAGGGCTGTTATAGCCAAGCAAGCCAAGCCAGCTGTAGCTGCCACTCTGTCTGGGTCAGTTGTTATAGCATCCTTGGTCACAATGTGCCCCAAAAATCTCAAAATCACTGCTGGATTTCCTTGATTTTTCTCATCCAACACTCGCCTGAGCTTTTCATAGTGAGTGAGCGGTACGCATCGGCACAGCAACCGAAATGGTACTTCGTCAACAATCTGCTTGTCCACAATCCAACTTATCCCTGAAAAAGACAGACTGGAACTCAGTAATGAGGCAGAATAACTTCTCTTTACTAGCAGGAGAAACTTCACAAGAGTCGATGTCTATATCAGACAACCCCAAGTCAATTAGTACTGAGTGGAGTGGGTCAGCCTGAATGATTGGTTCTTTCTGCAGGGGACTGTCCGGCAGGGTGGAGACTTCCGTAGGCAGGCTGACCTACCCATGATGACCAGTGGGGCTGGCGGATGACAACTGCACATTTTGCTGCATGCCTAATTTTGGGTGATAGTCACCATGGGACTGCAGAATGGCTCCACTGCAACACAGGGATGGACATCAGCCAGCTTAGCATTCCTACTGAGAGTAACAGGCTTGTCAGTATAACTTGGCAATCACACTAGAACTCAGGGCACAAGCCATAGATCCACTGTCAGTCGTATATACCCATTACAGACACTTTTCCACCCAAGGTTACATTTACATTTACATTGTAAATTCACTGGAGAGCTGAAGAGATTCAGGAGCCTACATTTACATTTAGTCATTTAGCAGACACTTTTATCCAAAGCGACTTACAAGTGAGGTACAAGGCAGCAAAAAATTTAAGTCAAGGAGAAAACATGAAAGCAAAGTCCTATCAGAAAAGTGTTCACAGTTCGCGAGATGCAAGTGCGAGAAAGAGAGCAGAAATGAGCAGAAATTTTAAATTAAAAAAATATGAGATTTAAGTGCATAGGAAGATGCGGAAGAATTCTGTTTTCAGCAGTTTTTTGAATATTGGGAGAGAGTCTGTTGAGCACACAGAGTTTAGTAGCCCGTTCCACCATTGTGGGATCATTGCGCTAAAAAGTTTTGCTTCGTGTCTTCTATGCGGTGCTGGGACCACCAGACGTCGTTCGTTGGCAGACCACAGCGACCGGGAAGGATTGTAGACTTGAATGAGTGAGTTGAGGTAAGTGGGAGCTGTCGAGTTAACCACCCTGTAAGCAAGAGACAGGGCTTTGAACCGGATGTGAGCAGCTACAGGAAGCCAGTGTAGAGATCTAAAGAGTGGTGTGACATGGGTCTTTTTTGGCTGATTAAAAATGAGGTGAGCTGCCGCGTTTTGGATCATCTGCAAGGGTTTTATTGTGGATACCGGTAACCCCATCGACCAAGCGTTGCAGTAATCGAGACGAGATATGACCAGCGCCTGTACAATGAGTTGGGTTGTATATTCCGTGATGTAGAGTCTGATCTTCCTGATGTTGTAGAGAGCAAATCTGCACGCCCTAGAGACTGAGGAGATGTGGTCCTTAAAGCTCAGTTGGTCGTCGATGATGACCCCCAGATTTTTGGCCGATTTAGTGGGGACAATCACAGTAGATGTTGATGCTGATGTTGTGTTGTGTCGAAGGTCTGGCTGGGAAGACAAGGACCTCGGCCTTGGAGAGGTTGAGTTGAAGATGTCTCTCACTCATTAAGGCTAAGATGTCTGAGAGACAGGCAGAAATGCGCGATGAGACAGTGGAGTTGTCCGGTGGAAAGGACAGGAAGAGCTGTGTGTCATCAGCTTAGCTGTGATAGGAAAGACCATGTGAGTGAATGATGGCACTTAGGGATGAAGTATAGATAGAAAAGAGAAGAGGACCAAGAACTGAGCCCTGCGGCACACCGGTAGAGAGGCTAATAGAGTGAGAAAGATGCCCTCCTGCCAGGATACCTTGAAGGTTCATCCCGATAGCTAAGAACAAAGCCAGTCTAGGGCTGATCCAGAGATGCCTAAGTCAGAGAGTGTGGACAAGAGGATCTAAAGGTTCACAGTGTCAAAGGCTGCAGATAGATCAAGTAGAATTAAGACAGACGATTGACCTGTGGCTTTTGCAGCTCAAAGATATTCCACAACAGTCAGGAGTGCCGTTTCTGTGGAGTGACCCCTCTTGAAGCCAGACTGGTTGACATCGAGGAAGTTGTTCTTCAAAAGGAAGTCTGAGAGTTGGTTGAAGACTGCTCGTTCCATTGTCTTGGCCAGAAAAGGAAGGAGGGAGACAGGTCGGTAGTTCTGCACTACAGAGGGATCAAGAGAAGGCTTCTTGAGCAGTGGGTTAATCAAGGCCTGCTTGAAAGAGGTTGGAAAAGTCCCTGTTTTGAGAGATGTGTTGAAGACTTGTGTAATAGCTTGCATTAGTGCAGGTGGAACTGCTTAAAGAAGAGTGGAAAGGATTGGATCCAGAGTGCAGGTGGTCGGATGGTTTAGAGAGGAGTAGGGTGGATATGTTATCCTCAGTCAGAATTGCAAATGATGAGAGCAGTGCAGTGTTGGATGAAGTTAGACGGATGTCATCATCTGGAGGAGAGAACTGTGAGCTGATGGCTGCCACCTTGTTGGTAAAGAAGTCGGCAAAGTCGTCAGCAGTGACAGAGGTAGATGTGGGAGGTGAAGGTGGGTAGATGAGTGATTTGAAAGTGGAGAACAGCTTTCTGGTGTCCGAGGTGTTGCAGAGCTTATCCTGGTAGTAATCGATATTTGAGGGACGAGTGGGTCTCGAAGAAATGGGACAGAGACAATCCAGACACCATAAAGAGAAGAGAAAACACATCAGCCGCATGTGGTTTGTCCAGGTGGATGTTCAGGTCTCCCATGACGATGAGAGGAGTGCCATCTTCAGGGAAGTGGGACAGCAACATGTCCAGTTCATCACAGAAGTTCCCCAGCTGGCCTGGTGGTCGATATATCACAGTCACCTGGACTGCAATCGGTGATATGATCCTAATGGCATGATATTCCAGAGATGACAGATTGCTGAGGGGTGCTGTCGAGGAAAACTTCCAGGTATCATTAATGAGAAGACATTATCCAGGTTTCTGTAAGTGCAGGCAGGTGAACAGCTGACTGTGTAGTGAAAGCTGGAATGAAGTCGGCATTGTTCACTGCAGACTAGCAGTTCCACAGGGCAAGAGAAAGAGAAGCATGACTACAACAATGAGTGTGCAGATGAGAAACATGCTGCCTCTAGTAGGACGCCATGTCCTGCGTCTGCGGAGGAGAACAGGTATCTGCTGAAAACATATGGTATAACAAAGAAAAAGCTCTCTGGAGTAGAAAGGGTTCATGTGAAGCAAAGTAGAGAAACAGAGGAAGTAAAAGAAGTTAGAAATAAACTATCTAATGTCCTCGCTTGGTGGACTTGTGCAGGTAGATTCGTTTGTCTTTACACCGTCGGTCTTTCGTCGGTAACCACAAGAGCATCAGCCCTTGTGTAACCACAAAAACATCAGCCCTTGTGGTTACATTTTCATAGAACAGGTCATCATGTGGCTTCAGTCTGTGGATATTTTGGAAAATGGGTCTGTGTCCCAATTCTCTTTCGTCACATACACTTTGGTGTATAGATTTTGAATCATTGTCACTCAGCACTGGGGGATCACTCATAGGCCTAGCACTTCCCCCCACCACATGCTGATGTTGAGCTGTAGGATTAGGGACCCTAGTTTCAGTGATCACAACCCTGGGGCAGCTACTGCGGGTGTCGTCAGTTCCATAGCAGACAAAGCACAGGTGGTTAGCCCTGCAGTGGTAATGAGTGGTATTCTCAACATCTTTGCAAACATTACAAGTTACAGAGGATCTGACCTTGGTCCTATGGCTCGGTCAATCACGACTAACGCTTCTGCTGAGTGATCCAGTGCATTGTGTCTGTTGTTGCTGCTGTGCCAGCATGCGCTCCAACATGACAATTAAGCGGTCTAGACGATCAGCACCATCTCTGTTTTGACTAGGTGCGGAGTAAGGTTGAAGACTGCAGATGTTGTGAAAGGTTTTCTGTCATTTACCACATCTTGTGTGCGGGAGTCCACGTCCTGCAGCTGAGTGGCCATTTTCACCTTCAACTGAGGTGCGTGTTTCCATCCTCTGGCATGTTCAACTTTCAACTTTTCGTGAACATCGGCAACCGCCCATTGCTGTAGTGGTTTACATTTGAATATGAGGGACAGATCTGGATCGAGGCAATAGCTTATGAACAACACTGTCAAGTCACGGGACAGACAATCAAAGGATTTTTTTTGTCTCCGTAGACAGTCTTCAGCCAAGTGCTGCTTTAACATTTCAAAAATGGGATCTGGGCCCTCAGCTAAAGTTGAAGGTGGTTTTCTGAATATCCCTTCATCCACCTGTTCAGCCATTGGCACACCCTTTTTTTAAAAATAGGCCAACATTACTGCCTCCCATTCTTGAAATGTGAGTATGTCGTGACAGGTAGAATATCCAGATCAAGGCATAAAATACTAGAGAAAAAAGGATTCAATTAATAACAACAATAAAAGTCATATCAATGGAGATTAAAAGAACAGAAATATATGCATGAATGCATCACCAAATTCAATCATCAAATTATAGTATTTCTTTTTTTTTAATACCAATAACACCATCAGGGATCGAGTTTTAACCCTCCACAGTTAAAAAAAGATTACAGAATAAATAGCACAACCCTTCCACCCTGTGGCTTAATAAGGTATTACCCTTCAGGCCAGGACTAACGGCACTCATTTGTAAACTCTTCTAACTCCACGTTTTGTTCGTGTTGATGTGAGGATTAATAGACAGGAGGCTCGCATCTATTCCTTTGTTGCTGTTTATTTTCTGGATAGGAACAACACATATACTGTTTTTGTTGCTCTGTTCTTTTTTCTCTCCCCTTTCCACTCACCCCAACCGGTCAACGCAGATGGCCGTCCACCCTGAGCCTGGTTCTGCTGGAGGTTTCTTCCTTTAAAGGGAGTTTTTCCTCTCCACTGTTGCCTATGGCTTGCTCCAGGGGGAATTGTTGGGTTCTCTCCAACATCTTTATAATTTTGACTTTATTCTGTAAAGTGCCCTGAGATTACTTTGTTGTGAATTGGTGCTATATAAATAAAGTTGAATTTAACTGAATTGAATTGGTCAATTCAAGTAGTTCGCTTTAGGAACAAAGTGCACTACAAGAGAACAAGTTACGTTAGCACATTGGTAGCTAGCTTAGTGAGTGTGGAATTGCCTCATTATATCTTCCATTTAGCTCCTTAACAATGTACCATACCTACATATAGCATTTCTTGGTGGTGTTTCCTCTTAATGCACTGTACTTCTCAGACATGAAATAAACCCAATGCTATTAATAACAATTTTGTATGCAGTGCTGCAGCAACCAACTCACCTGTGGCACGACTCTAAAGAAATGGCAATGTACAATTTGTCAGTAGCTTTTACCCCTTGCTAGAGGGCGCCCCTGAGTTAAATATGTCAGAGAAACCATGGAGCTATACCACTCATGATAATGACAGCAAGTGGAATCGCGTACTTCATGAACACTGTTACATAAACATAACCTAGTTATAAGGTTTTATGAGCTTTGAGTATATAAAGAATCAGTGTTAATGATTATCTGTAAAGATCAATAAAACAGATTGATCTTTACTGTGCAGAAATAACAGAGGTCTTTGTGTCGGAGCTCATGACGCAGAAACCAGAACGTCCTGGTGTTTGCTGGAGTGATTGTGCAGAAAACAATCTATTAAAAGCTGAATCTTGAAAGGTTCAGATAATCATTATGTGTCTCTGTAAACTTTGTCCACTTCACTCACTTCTTCTGCAGGTTTCACAGGAAATTTAAAGTTTTTGGAGAGTTTGTGTAAACCATTAATTGTTCAAAGCTGTAGATAAAAAGAACGGACGTGAATTAAAAGTCTATAACAGCTAGGAGGAAAAATCAGAGACGTTCATGAAAACTGATGGTTACTTGTCTGTCTCAGTGCTGCGGCAGCGCTGGGTGTCCACACTGCAGGAGTACGTCCGAGATCAGCTAGTGTTTGGCCGGAGACGCTTTGGTCCCGGGTCTCACTGCCAGAAACACGGAGTCCTGGAGCTAAAGGGAACCAAGTCCAAAGTCTATGCCGCCATTAACATGGACCAGATCTGGCTATACAAGAGTGAACAGGTGAGAAAGCTGATACTGCTGATTCCTAACATCCAGTTTTCACTACAGAGTGAAACACAGTCAACAGTCAAACACATTAAAATAAAAAGGTCTCTGTCAAGTTCTTTAAGTTATTTTAAATAAATTAAAAGATCAAATGAATTCAAATTTCTCATGATTTTCCCTCAGCATTTGGTCTTTCCTCTCTTTGAAGAGTCTGACATTCATTCATCCAACATTTTGTAAACCAGTGGATTTTGTTTGACAATCAGATTTGAAATACAAATGTGAAAGTATCAAACCGAGAGATGACCTCAGATGTTTAGGCAGAAATACTGAAGGCGATCTTTGACACATGTTGTCTGCAGATCAATAACGTGTCTTCTTCATGTGTCTTTATCTTCACAGTGTTTTCGTAATGGCATCGGCATCACGGTGATCGAAGCTCGAGGAGCCACCATCAGAGACGGAAAACAAAGAAGCTTCGACCTCATCACTCCCTACAAAACCTTTAGGTACCATCAGACCCAGTAGAGACTGTCTCTGTGCAGCTGAACTTTAGTCATGTGTCTGATGTGAAGAGATCTGAATTTGTCTCTCTTTTACATAATGATCATCTCATCTCCCCTGTAGGGTAAAATAAAACTCTGTCAGACCTAAAGCAGCTTTGCAGCTCTGCAGCATTTTGACTCTGTTCAGTCCAAACTCAGGACCCAAGGGGGATGTTACAAACAACATTTCTGTTGTTGCTGTGGCAACTCTCCACCACACTTTACCTCTTTTCTGTGACTCCTCAGCTTCACAGCAGACTCAGAACGGGACAAGCGGGACTGGATGGAGGCCCTGCAGGAGGCCATCGCTGAAACTTTGTCGGACTATGAGGTGGCTGAAAAGATCTGGTCCAACCGGTCGAACAGGATGTGTGCCGACTGCAAAGCCCTGAACCCGGACTGGGCCTCCATCAACTTGTGTGTAGTCATCTGCAAGAACTGTGCAGGTAGAACCCAGACCAGGACCACGACTTGTCAGAAAACAGGGACAAACGTATATGGAATCAGTAGTTTGGATTCAGTTCATGCTAGTTTAGCGGCAGCAGCACAGGTACAGGTAAAACTATCACTGTGCTGGTTCTGCTTTATGATTTCTCTTAGTCGTTATGTAGAAACATTTAAAGAGGAGACGTCAGAAACTGTTTCACAATTGTGGCAACAAAACCAGACTCAACTAATTCCCTGTGTGTCTCCTGAATGTCTACACAGGATCAGTAACAATGTTACATAACACACATGAAAAGCACAAAGAATTAAGACTGGATCCTGTCCTGTTGTGAAGGCTTTGATGACACAGTTGTCACAGGTTTAACTGGGTTATTAAGTCTTTGCGATGTGTTAATTGACTGTGTGTGTGTGTGTGTGTGTGTGTGTGTGTGTGCGCACAGGTCAGCACCGGGGTCTGGGGACCATGGTCTCTAAAGTCCAGAGTCTGAAACTGGACACCAGCGTATGGAGCAACGAGATTGTCCAGGTGAGACCTTAACCACTCCATGACCATGACCAAAGACCAGGTATTCATAATTTCCACCCCCACGTGTCCGGGTATGTATGCATGACTTAATTTTGCAATGTAGGAAACAGGCCTAGTGCACCAACTGCACATGTAGCAGAAAAGTAAACCAGGCGTTGGTTTCAGATATAGGAAGGTTTATGTCTACATCCTGACACTGTGTGTGTGAAAACATTGTTCAGTCAAACACAGTTGCCTCCTCTTTGTTGACACTGTCCAGAGTTGCCTTCATGTTTTGCACTGAGCACTTTTGGAATGTTTAGTTCAAAAAGTGAAACCGTTAATCCCCTGTGTCCAATCTGTGTCCTCTGTGGACAAGGGTTTGTGAAATTTACATTTACATTTACATTTAGTCATTTAGCAGACGCTTTTATCCAAAGCGACTTACAAGTGAGGTACAAGGCAGCAAAAATCTAAGTCAAGGAGAAAACATCAAAGCAAAGTCCTATCAGAAAAGTGTTCACAGTTCACGAAATACAAGTGCAAGAGAGCAGAAGGTTTTGTTTTTTTTTTAAGAGATTTAAGTGCATAGGAAGATGCGGAAGAGTTCAGTTTTCAGCAGTTTTTTGAATATTGGGAGAGAGTCAGCTGAGCGTGCAGCGTTTTGTAGCTCGTTCCACCATGGGATCATTGCGCTGAACAGTTTTGCTTGGTGTCTTCTATGCGGTGCTGGGACCACCAGACGTTGTTCTTTGGCAGACCGCAGCGGGCGAGAAGGATTGTAGACTTGAATGAGTGAGTTGAGGTAAGCGGGAGCTGTCAAGTTAACCACACTGTGAGCAAGAGACAGAGCTTTGAACCTGATGCGAGCAGCTACAGGAAGCCAGTGTAGAGATCTAAAAAGTGGTGTGACATGGGTCTTTTTTGGCTGATTAAAAATGAGGCGAGCTGCCCCATTTTGGATCATCTGCAAGGGTTTGATTGTGGATATTGGTAACCCCATCAACAAAGCGTTGCAGTAATCAAGACGAGATGTGACCAGCGCCTGTACAATGAGTTGGGTTGTATATTCCGTGATGTAGGGTCTGATCTTCCTGATGTTGTAAAGAGCAAATCTGCACGCCCTAGAGACTGAGGAGATGTGGCCCTAAAGCTCAGTTGGTCGTCGATGATGACCCCCAGATTTTTGGCCGAATTAGTGGGGACAATCAACTGTAGATCCAATGTTGATGCTGATGTTGTGTTGCATCAAAGGTCTGGCTGGGAAGACAAGGACTTCGGTCTTGGAGAGGTTGAGTTGAAGGTGTCTCTCACTCATCAGCGCTGAGATGTCTGAGAGACAGGCAGAAATGCGCGATGAGACAGTGGAGTCGTCCGGTGGAAAAGACAGGAAGAGCTGTGTGTCATCAGCGTAGCAGTGATAGGAAAGACCATGTGAGTGAATGATGGCACCTAGGGATGAAGTATAGATAGAAAAGAGGAGAGGACCAAGAACTGAGCCCTGCGGCACAACGGTAGAGAGGCTATGAGAGTTAGAAAGATGCCCCCGCCAGGATACCTTGAAGGTTCATCCTGATAGGTAAGAACAAAGCCAGTCTAGGGCTGATCCAGAGATGCCCAAGTCAGAGAGTGTGGACAAGAGGATCTGATGGTTCACAGTGTCAAAGGCTGATGATAGATCAAGTAGAATTAAGACAGATGATTGACCTGTGGCTTTTGCAGCTCGAAGATATTCCACAACAGTCAGGAGTGCCGTTTCCCTGGAGTGACCCCTCTTGAAGCCCGACTGGTTGACATCGAGGAGGTTGTTCTTGGAAAGGAAGTCTGAGAGTTGGTTGAAGACTGCTCAGTCCATAGTCTTGGCCAGAAAAGGAAGGAGGGAGTCAGGTCTGTAGTTCTGCACTACAGAGGGATCAAGAGAAGGCTTCTTGAGCAGTGGGGTAATCAAGGCCTGCTTGAAAGAGGTTGGAAAAGTCCCTGTTTTGAGAGATGTGTTGATGACTTGTGTAATAGTTGGCATTAGTGCAGGTGCAACTGATTGAAGAAGAGTGGAAGGGATTGGATCCAGAGTGCAGGTGGTCGGATGATTAGAGAGGCGGAGGGTGAATACGTCATCCTCAGTCAGAATTGCAAATGATGAGAGCAATGCAGTGTTGGAAGAGGTTAGATGGATGTCATCATCTGGAGGAGAGAACTGTGAGCTGATGGCTGCCACCTTGTTGGTAAAAAAGTTGGCAAAGTTGTCAGCAGTGAGAGAGGTAGATGGCGGAGGTGAAGGTGGGTAGATGAGTGATTTGAAAGTGGAGAACAGCTTTCTGGTGTCCGTGGTGTTGCTGAGCTTCTCCTGGTAGTAATTGATCTTTGCCCGGGTGACACTGTGAGAAAAAGGTCCAAGGAGATTCTGATACTCAGCAAGGGCAGATGGAGTCTTTGATTAGCGCCACTTCCTCTCAGCACTCCTGAGCGTGGTGCGTTGTTCACGGATCCCGTCAGTGAGCCACGGATTAGAAGGTGAGAAGGTGAATTTGTGTAAATTCATCATGAGAAGGGCTAATGGGCCAAACTGTTGACCCCTTCCCCTCCACCCCTCACCAGCTTCTTCCCGTTTAGCTGTCACCTCACCAACGTCAGAGATTACTGCATCTGAGATCAGGGGCCTGAGGCCCCCCAGAGTCTGTAGACCTGTACTCTGGGATCCTAAGCCCTCACACCAAACCTGTGTCCTGATCCTATAAACCTGGGAATAATCAGAAACTCTATTTCAGTGGTGAAGCAGCTTCTGTTTCTCAGTGAACCCAGTTTGAGAACCACCCCCTTTACTCAGAATAACAATCTCACTAAGTTTTGATTAGTGGCTGGAGGTTGACTCACTGGAACAAACTTCATATGAGACCATTTCAGACTACAACTAGTTCTGTATCTACTTGTGTTTTAAATCCACAAATGTTTTCTAGGTTCATCTAAATATGTCACAGATTGTCCAGCTGCTCTTAAACTGTTGGATGTCAGTGAATGTGCATCGACTCATTTACTGTGTGTGTGTGTGTGTGGTGGTCAGCTGTTCATCATGTTGGGGAATGACCGGGCCAACGACTTCTGGGCGGCCCGTCTGTCTGTGTCTGAGGAGGTGGACTGTGATGCTTCTCCTGAGCAGAGGAGAGACTTCATTACTCAGAAATACAGAGAGGGACGCTTCCGTCTCCCCCACCCAGCATTCAGGAGTCAGGATGAACTGCTTAAGGTCTGAACCTGGTTTCTACAAACACTGTACATCTGTGTTTGATGTATCTGATCAGAGAGGATTGTTCTTCACATGTGATAAATATGTGAAATATAATAATTTAATTTCTTCATGAATACTGATACTGCAAACAGAAGTATACTGTTTACATCATGTTAACTCATAACAAGAATAGTTCAGTGTAGATACTAATGATTTGTATAACTACTTAGACAATTAATGAGACAGATGGACAAGTCAGTTAGTAACAAGGTCTCTTTGTCTTGTCTGTCTGTCTCCTTAACTGCCTGTCTCTTTGTCTCGCTAACTGTCTGTTTGTCTCCTTAACTGTCTGTCTCTCTTTCTCATTAATTAACTGGCTTGAATTTGTCTCCACCAGGTTCTGTGCTCTGCTGTCTCTGAACAGACTCTACTGAAAACTGTCACTCAGATTTTCTCTGAGGCTGAATTGGCTCGCCTCAGTGAGGACTCCACCGGCTGCCAGAGTGTCTCTCAGCTGGGTCCCTGCACTGCCTCAGGTACTGGGATTAACAGTGACTTGAATAAAAAAGATTCAAATGCTAGAATCAGAAACAGTTAAACTCTGGGCTTCAGAGACTGAAAGGTGCTGATGTTTTAGAGACTTCTCCATCTGCTTTGATGATTATCGACTGAAACCTTCTGTTCTCAGATCCAAGCGTGTATGATGAGATCATGCAGCCCGTTCTTCACTCCGGTTTCCTCTACAAATCCGGTCCAGTCCACAGAGGGACGCTGTCCAGGAAGACCAGAGACGGTAGGAGGAGAACAAAACATGGTTCAGTGACTGAAATGGCTGTGATATCCACATAACTCCATGTCCTTTTCTGAACCAGCTTCAGGAGAAACTTTCCCAAATACTTTCTTTTGCCTTTAGTTGTTTGATTCTGCAACTTAAAATAAATTTTTCATTTTAACATGTGACACTGGCCTTGCAGACTTCCAGAAGTTTTGGTGCTCGGTGGATCAGTCTCTGCTCCTCTACGAGTCTGATCGATCAGCTGATCCCTGCCTACAGATCAGTGTTAGAGATATTATTTGTCTAGGAGTCAGTCGGCCCGACTCTTCCAACAACAACAACAACAATGGCTTTGTTGACAGGTTCGGTCACTGACAACACAAGTATCCAGGGATGACACATAATGATAACACATAATGATACTCCTGTGATGGTTAAAGTTTATCTCCTTGTCCTCCTCAGGTTTCGTTACACCTTCGAGTTGTATCTAAGCTCAGAGAAACTTTATCAGTTTGGTTTGGAAACGGCAGATGCTCTGCATAGCTGGACCAAAGCCATTGGGAAGGTCAGAACCTGCTCCTGGATACACTTTAGTCCGAGACACAAATATTAAGTCATGCTGTGTAATTTCACTATGATTATTATGAATTTGTTGAAATAATTAAGTTTGTGGGTACAACAATTCAATGTATTAACAACACAACTACAACAACACAAACAAAAACTCTGGGATTAAAGTTAAAAATCTTCAGAGAATAAAGTCAGAATATTCCACTAATCTTAGAATCATTTTCTTGTCACCAGGCTGCAACCCCACTCAGTTGCCACTGTCTGCTGACCAGGGAATTCGAGCGGGTCGGGCTCATGCGATACCGAGCCATGTTGGATCCTCAGCAATGGAAGGAGGCCTACTTTGTCCTGCAGAAGTCCAACCTCTTCATTTGTCCCAGAAACGATGGCGCAGCAGAGGACATCATAAACCTGAATCGCCTGCAGGAGCTGAGTCAGTCCTGGTTCTGGTCTGCAGATATACCATATTAGAGATGTTCTGGGTTCTGGTTTTGATAAATCTGTATGTTTGTATTAAAGGTATCACCTCTGAGAGTGATAATCACGAGAAGAAGGAGATCCTGGTTTTAGTGGAGAGAGGAAGGTGAGAGTCTCGCTGCTGTATCCCAATTTGTGTGGTTCTATTTTTGTTTCTGTTCCTCATCATCATCTCGTTTTCTGTCCTCATCAGGACCATCCACCTGCAGGGGGTAGGCCGCACTGATTTCTCTCTTTGGTACTCCGATATCCAGCGAGCGGCTGGCGGGAAGGGAAACACTCTTAGAGAGCAGCAGCTGAGCAGGAACGACATCCCCATCATTGTGGACAGCTGCATTGCCTTCATCACTCAGTATGGTGAGGAGGGGGAGGAGGACGGGGAGGAGAAGGAGGAGGAGGAGAGGGAAGACAGGGAGGAAGGGGAGTAGGAGGAGAGGAAAGAAATTGGGTTCGGATAAAGGGAAGGAGTACAGGTTTAGGTCTCACCTTAGTGACATTCTGAGTGTTTTCTGTAGGTCTGGGCCACGAGGGGATCTACAGGAAGAATGGGGCTAAGTCCAGGATCAAGCTGCTGATGGAGGATTTCCGTAAAGATGCTCGAAACGTCAAACTACGGATTGGAGACCACTTCATCGAAGATGTAACGGATGTCCTGAAGAGGTTCTTTAGGGAGCTTGATGACCCCATTTTCATGGCCAGCCTCCACCCACTTTGGCAGGAGGCCGCCAGTGAGTCGTGTTTCATACAGACCAGTCCTTGGTTTCCGAGTTTAGGTCAAAAGTTCAGTCTCTGTTAGAGGACTGACCTTCATGTCTCTTTTACAGTTTCTGTGCACAACATGAACGGAGTTGTTTCCAGGTGCTGTTTGATACCTGTGAGAACAACAATCATTTACTGATGTACCTTTAAAAGTAGATCTGAAACATTTATCTTTACCAGAACTTTTTAGGCCTGCTCCCTTTACTAACTGCATAACAGCTAGATTTTTTTGTGGACTATGTCTCTTTGAACACAACGGGTCACCTCTCACCATCCAGTCCAGTTAAATGGACCCTGATGTGACTTCATGTTGACATGACTATAGATGATCAGGTTTTATAAAACCTCCACATTCACTCTGATCACACATACATGTTGTGGTGATCATGGTGTGGGCCACAAGAGCAACAGTATTACTCAAATTCTGATCATAAAATTAGGACCTGTGTACAATAATTACATTTTTTGACATGTGCTTGTCATCATATGTCAGAAAGCTGAATTACGGAACAGTGATTTTCTCTGTACTGTCAAATTTCAAAAGTAGAATTTTCATTTTCAGAAGTCCGTCATAAGAGTCAGAGGTTGGACCACTACAAAGAAATCATCCGGACTCTTCCTCGGGTCAACAGGATGACTTTGGCCGCTCTCATCAGTCACCTGTACAGGTGAGCTCACTCTGACACACTAATTACTAATATTACAGTATTAGTATATACCAGTATAACAATTCAATTCAATTCAACTTTATTTATATAGCGCCAATTCACAACAAAGTCATCTCAGGGCACTTTACAGAATAAAGTCAAGATTATAAAGATGTATAAAGAGAACCCAACAATTCCCCCTGGAGCAAGCCATAGGCAACAGTGGAGAGGAAAAACTCCCTTTAACGGAAGAAGCCTCCAGCAGAACCAGGCTCATGGTGGACTGCCATCTGCCTTGACCGGTTGGGGTGAGTGGAAAGGGAAGAGAGAAAAGAACAGAGCAACAAAAGCAACAACAAAACATCGGGCAGATTGGTAAGACCAGTAGCTGCACGCTGGAAGACACACAGCTTCAAAGCCAGAGACACCTGCAGAAAGGGACAGAAAGAGGGGGGCAGAGAAGGACAAAGACAACTACGGGAGAGAACACACAGAGTTAATGACATACAGTGGTGACAATTGCGGGGTGAGAGGAGAGGAGAGCTGGTCAGAATTCCATTCAGAGCTTTATATATAAGAAGCAGGGTTTTAAATTCTATTCTAGATTTAATGGGAATCCAATGGAGAGAAGCTAGTGAAGGTGAAATATGATCTCTCTTGCTAGTTCCAGTCAGCACTCTTGCTGCAGTATTTTGCATTAATTGCAGGCTCTTTAGGGAGTTACTGAGGCATCCTGAAAGTAGGGAATTACAGTAGTCCAACCTAGAGGTAACAAACGCATGGACCAGTTTTTAGGCATCACTTTGAGACAGGATGCTCCTAATTTTGGAAATGTTCTGACTAACAGTACAGGCCTTCGTGGATCAGTTGGTGGGGTTGGGATACAGAAGGCCATGGGATCAAATCCCACTCCACCAGGTGTGGCCCTGCCCATCCATCAAGGGCTGCCTTGGTACCGGTCCTGAGCCTGGATGAAATGGAAAGGTTGCGGCAAGAAGGGCTATCAATCTGCGGATCACGTTCCACTTCGGCAACCCCTGAAGGGAAAAGTCAAAAGCCAATGATCTTTTGACCTGACTAACTCCGTTCTCCCTCCTCTTAGGGTCCAAAAGTGTGCTGATCTGAACCAGATGTGCACCAAGAACCTATCACTGCTGTTCGCTCCCAGTCTGTTCCAGACTGATGGGAAGGGAGAGCATGAGGTGAAGATTGTGGAGGATCTGATAGACAACTACTTGTACGTCTTTGATGTGAGTATGACGTACAGGTACGAGATTATGAGAGTTCTTCTGTGTCATTAAAAAGTAGACAAACTGAAAATTAGTTTGTTTCAGATCGATGAGGAGCATCAGACTCAGATTGAGCTAGAAATCAGCCTCATTACTACCTGGAAGGACACACAGGTAGAGTTTACCTGTCCACTTACAGATACACCTGGTTATCAATACAAACATCATGTAATCAATTCACATATGCACATTTTTGTTGTAGGATCAAATCAAATCTACAGTCACAGTTTCTGAGTACTGACTTTATTATTCTGAACAAACTGATTAGTGATAATTTTGTAGTGTGTCAATAGAAAGATTTACTATCAATACACCAGTTACCAATATCCTAAACCACCTAAACCCTCTAATATTATAAGTTGGTGAAAATTTAAGTTCATAATAAAAAACAACTAGTAATAAGCTACTAATGAGTTTAAAATATGTTTTAGAGTTATAAATAAGTAATAACCATTTTAAAAGTTTTGAAAATAATAAATAAAAAAATAAAAGTTATTTAATAATCAATTTGTATAACTTTGGAAATAACTAGTTAATATATATTATAGTAATAATAATAATATATAATAATAACTAGCAAAGTGACAGACTGAGTATCTCCCCTGATACCAAATACAGTCCTGACATAGTCACATCCACTAATCTCACTCGATGCACTCTCCAATCGCTGGGAATTGGTCAGTATTGTACTCAGACACTTATCAACAAATTAGCAACATCAAAAGTAATTTGCGTTAACATGATGTTTGTTTGTTGTGTGACTGTGTTAATTTGTTCTGTCTTCATAACTTGGTTAAGATATTGTAGTTGGTCACAATCATTACCAATAATAACAGTTGGTACTAATTTCTAACCTGTTAGTTCCCAATAAGTGAATAATGTCTTAATATAATGGTTGTATAAAATAGGTTTAGTAATGGTTTGAGTTTGATAAAAGTTTAGTCAATAATAGTCATAAGTTGATTGATCATATTGGTTTTTAAGAAGTTTGTACTTTACTCAATACTCAATTTGTGTAAATAAAGTTTGTTTGTGCAGCTTTCTCAGGCTGGTGATCTGATAATTGAAGTTTATTTGGAAATGAAGATTCCAGACTGCTGCGTTACTCTCAAAGTGAGTCTGATTACTGAACATTATATACTAACACTTCATATATCTGTACCTTTACTTACATTACTATTAGATTGTATAAGTATCATAATGTCAATACTTTAAAACAAAGTGTCACAGTGGCAGAGTGGTTAGAACTCTTGCCTCACAGCAAGAAGCTTCCAGGTTTGTGCCCCTGCCAGTTGGACATTTTTGTCTGATGTTTGTATGTTCACTTAAAACATAAGTGTTAAGGACCTGGTCGGGTTGGCCCATAGTCGCTGCGGGCTCAGACGCAAGCTTTACTTGCATGTGAACATCAAAGTCAAGCAGAAAACAAAAAAACATTAAAGCACAGGGCTATGGTGGGAAATAAATGAGGTTCATAACATAAGTGTATATTGGGCCGATCAATTTGAACTTTTACAGTGTATAGAAACCTGCAGAAGAGTCTTTAAATATTTGCAGTGAGGCTGCTGAGTGTGTAGTTTGGTTAAAGTTAAACCCCCTTTAGCTGCTCGCGTCAGGTTCAAAGCCCTGTCTCTTGCTCACAGGAGGGTTAACTCAACAGCTCCCACTTACTGCAACTCACTCATTCAAGTCTACAATCCTTCCCGCCCACTGCCGTTTGCCCACGACTGATGTCTGGTGGTCCCAGCACCTCACAGAAGACACCAAGCAAAACTTGTTAGCGCAATGATCCCACGATGGTGGAACGAGCTACCAAACTCTGCACGCTCAACAGACTCTCTCCCAATATTCAAATAACTGCTAAAAAACAGAACTCTTCCACATCTTCATATGCACTTAAATCTCTTTAAAAAGAAAAAAAAATCCTTTCTGCTCTTTCTCGCAATTGCATCTCGCAAGCTGTGGACACTTTTCTGATAGGACTTTGCTTTGATGTTTTCTTCTCAACTTCGATTTTTGCTTGCCTTGTACCTCACTTGTAAGTCGCTTTGGATAAAAGAGTCTTCTAAATGACTAAATGTCAATGTAATGTAAATGTAAGGAGAACTACAGCGGAAGCCATATTAAGAATACTTCCATATCAAGAGTATTACCAGACTCTGGTTTGTGCATCTGCCATTTTCATGAAGGACACAGAAAATGAGGATTGTCTGGGAGTTTCCCAAAAACTCACCCACTCATGAAAAACTCTGTCAGCAAGAGGAGAATCAATAAATAGGAGTGCGGGTGTGATGGTTTTCAGCAATGGGGGAGTGTGTGGTGACTGGCATCTTTAAACCACACACACCCTATGTCAAGGAGAGGAAGAGCTGTGTCTCATTGCCCTCACAACATTAGGAAAAGCTGTCAATAATAAGTTAGAAACCTGCCCCTGCAAAGATGGTTCATCCAGATAAGACCTGAAACGAGCCAGACCAGTACTAAAGTTGCCCAAGTAAAAGAGTGTGGACAGTAGGATCTGGTGGGTCACTGTGTCAAAGGCTGTAGACTGATTGTGTATTATTAAGACAAAAGATGGAGGCACAGTTTTTACAACCCTCAGGGATTCTGGAGTGTGTTTCTGTGGAGTGACCACTCCTGAAGCTGGACTGGTTGACATGGAGGAGACTATTCAGAAAAAGCCATTCGTGTTCAGGGCTCTTGGCCAGAAATGGAAGAAGAGAGACAGGGAGGGGTCAGGAGAAGGCTTCTAAAGCAGAGGGTAAACTGGGCCTTTTTAAATGTGGGCAGGTGCCTGTGTCATTGGTAAAGAGACTGGTGTTGATATTGTGATGAACTGCTGCAAACAGCATCAGGTGTGACTGCGTGTGACCTGACTGTGCAGGTTTCCCCCACCATGTGCGCTGAGGAGCTGACTAATCAAGTTCTGTACATGAGGAACGTCCCGGCTGGAGACAAAGACGTCTGGATGACATTTGAGACCATTGAGGATGGACAGCTGGGTGAGACAGCACCTCATCTGTTGTACACAGCTGTCTCTCTCTCTCTATCTATCTCTGATACAACTGGACACACCTGTATCTGTCTCCTAGACATAACACAGAAATAAGACTATTTCTGGGTCCCTGAGGTATTAGAGTCTCTCACATGACAGGTTTTTGTTGCTGTTTCAGAACGTCCATTACACCCTAAAGAGAAAGTCCTCGAGCAGGCACTACAGTGGTGCAAGATGGCTGATCCGAGTTCAGCCTACCTGGTGGTAAAGAGGGTTCCTAAAGGAGAAGGAATTAACATCCTCACCTGTAGGTCCAACAAATCTGAAAACATGCACGCGCTGTACTATTTGTATTGTTTTTCTAAGTATGTGTAAACATAATTTTAATAATTTTCATATTATGAATGACTGTCCTCTCTAAGTTTGTTCTGCTGTGAAAGTAGATAAAAAGGTGTTCTTTGTTGTGTCAGTAGATATTGAAAATGTCTGTCCGTCTCTGTTTAGCCTATAAGAGTGAGATCATGAAGATTGGGCTGTTGAAGTGCAGGGAAGAACCTCCAAAGCTTCTTCAAGGGAACAAGTTTCAGGAGAGAACGTTTCAGATCAAAGACCACAAACTGTTGCTGCTCAAAGACAAGAAGGTACAGCTTCATAAGAACTGGCTTCCATCTGAACCAGTAAACAATGGTCAGATTGGTCATTTCCTAGTCTTCTAATTGGTCTTTGTTTTTGTTCTTTAGAGCATAAAACCAGAGAAAGAATGGTCTCTGAAGGCCATGAAGGTATACATCGGTATCCGCAGGAAACTCAAAGCTCCGACTAGGTGATGAAACCTTAGCCTCTGGGCTGTGAAGCTCTTTTTGTTGTGATGTGCACATCACATTATATTTTTTATTGCAACCTGTCATTTAGTAGAAGATTATTTATTTTGTGTCAACCACAGTACAAATAAATACACTGTAAAACATTAATGAACACACGTTTCAACCTGCAGGTGGGGGTTCACTGTTATGTCAGACAAACACCAGCTGTAAGTACCACCGTTGGGTCATCATTTAACTGCCTCACTGTTGTAATGTTATTAGTGATGTCTGGTTTAAAACACATAGAATGAAACCGAGAAAAAAAAGACTAATTGTCACTTTTCAGTCCTTTAGTTTTTTTGTGTTTGTGTTTGTAAATCTCAGGAGCGTCACTGCAGGGTGGGGGGGTTGATAGTGTCTTGTCTCCGTCCTTTAGGTTCCTGTGCTGCAGCTGTGAAGCCGAGCTGTGGGACTGGATCACCAGCTTCCTCAAAGCTCAGGTGAGTTCAACACGTGTTTACCTGCAGACACACTGAAGCTGATCCAGAATCAGGTCTAGTACAGTCCGACTCAGGTAGAAACAGAACAGTTGCGTTCAGTTTGACGTCAGAGCATGGATAGCTGATGATACCTTTTATTTATCAGGTTAAAACTGTGTTATAATAATTTAAACCTAAAAACGTTTTAAAGCTCCATGCATCCAGCATCCTCACTTACAGTCTCTGGTCTTTTTCCCAGAATGACGACCCAGGTCTTCCGGTGCTGAGGCGTCACTCCTCATCAGACATCTCCAAACAGAAGTTTGGGACAATGCCGCTTGTCCCCATTAGAGGAGACGAGAGCAACAGCAGCATGCTGTCAGCCAATCAGACGCTGGTTAGACCAATGTTTTCTGTCTTACGTTGATAGAAAAGACATGTTGTCAAAACTCAAGCCAAAAGTCTGAACCTTTATCACTGTCTGAGTTTCCTTTTAACTGTTGTGACCTCCGTAAGTAAAAAAAAGCAGTGGACATTAACAGTCCTTTTTTTGTTAGGAACCGATTTTATCATGCATTTCATTCTGATTTATTTATTTTTTTGGTTTTGTTTCAGACATGTAACTTAGGTGTTAACAAAACACTATAGATTTCACATATTACACAGTATACACAGCAATTTCTACAAGGTTTGAGAGCTTATACTGTTTTTTCTTAATTTGCAGAGAAAATTACATGACCGGAGGACTCTTTCCATGTACTTTGTGAGTACTTTACACTTTTTTGTCATACTTTAATGTTTTGTTTTATTTGACAAAGGCTGTTTTATACTTGTTATTTTTTGTTAAGCTTGTACTCTTTTTAAATCGTATTTCACATTGTAATTTATACTTTTATTTTGTACTTTCTAATTTTGCCTCTTGAATATTTTATACTTGTAATTTGAAGTATTTGTTCCATTATTATTATTATTATTATTATTATTATTATTATTATTATTATATTTTATTGTTATTTTTTTACTGTGGGTTTTGTGGCTGGTATTAATATTTTTTCCAGGACTGATCTATGTTGTCTCCCTCTGTGTACCCAGCCCATGAAGGTGCAGCAGGACTCATTTGAGGAGCGTGCAGAGTCTCCTGATCTCCCTGAGCCACTCTATGAGGAGGTCGGAGACTTTGGACTGCAGGTTCTCAAATCCCTGGAGACCAGTTTCCTTTCCAACAGCACCGCAGAGACTCAGGAGGTACCGGACCACCTGCGGCTTAGACTGGTTCCTGTGCAAAATGAAAATCTGGACCACATAATCATCCCTGACACGGTCCGGAGGGTCAGCGGTTCTGTGGAGACTCTGGAGGAGAGTGGAGGCAGCGTTGGAGGATGTGATGGAGAAGCAGACTGCAGCTCTCCGGACTCCAATGCCCCCCCTCCAGTGATGAGGCGGCAGCACCTGCAAGGAGTCTGTACACCATCACAGGAACTGCTGCTGCAGGAGCTGTCTTCTGCCTTCACCAAAAAGACTGAGGAGGAGGAGGAGGAGGAGAGGCCGTATGATGTTTGAGAGAAACCTAAGGTCTTTCAACAAAGTTGGGTGGAGTCAGAAGGAACAAGTATTGTTCAGCTCAAACTAAATTTTCTTCGTGGATTTTCTGAATTAAAAAAACATTTGCTGTCATCAGAACATGGATGAAAAAGCCAAATTCTTTAACGGGGGAAATGTAATGACGATGAAGGATGAGCAATTCCTCTTTGTCTAAGAGTCGACACAAGAACAAACAGGAGAATCAGCAGACAAAAATGAGTTTTTCCTCAAATTAACAAAGGGATTATTTAAAATGTAATCAATTACTCTCAGCCCTGGGAAGAGGAAACTGTCCCACTGATGGCTCAGTTTGTGCTGGACCTTTAAGCAGTTTTTCTAATCTACAAGAAACAGCTCCCTCTGTAACAAAGCTTCCAAAATACCTCTCCAGTGACAGCAGCTCCAGTCATCACCTTCATGAAAAGTTAATGATGGACTGCCTGTAGGCGGCAGTGCTACTCACTAATTATCTGTTTTCTGGCCAAAACTCACTCTGAAGAGCAGCATATGCACAGATCCCAAGCTCTAGACCAGGTTGGATTGAAACAAGCAAACATCACAAGGAGAAGAAAATGTAAAATTTTTAAAACAAAGGAATTAATTTAGTTTGTTAATGTGAATAAAACATTTCCTCTCTGAAAAAGTCTTACAGGAACGTCTGGAATCTGATGGAGACATTTCCAAACATCTGGGAAGTAAAGGAGGATAAAACAAACCTAATGTTGGAAACATCCTTCTGAAGAAAGTTTTCAATCAGGTGAGGACAGAGCAGTGGACTCGCTGTCACACCTGAGGAATTAGTTGGTTTCTTCCTAAAGAAACAGGAAGAGGGTTTAGCTGATGCTGATGAGTTCAGTGTCCTTCAGTCATAACGCCCAAGGAAACATCAAACGTAGACATTGTTACACATTAGACGTTACACATCGTTACACAACAAAAAATTGTTGTTTGGCTAAATTGTTGATACAGGTTGTTTTAGGGGCTCCGGCTGAACTCTGCTCACAAGGAATAGAGTGAACACCTGTTTCCTGTTATGGAGGTATTAAAAGATATGTATTCTTCCTCATGCAGTGGACACACACTGTCCATGTATTGGACAGTGTATGTCCACACTGTGGAGTCTGTCCACAGTATTCGTGCACCGACTGCTCAGGTGCTGGAAAAGTAAGAGCCAACACTAACTTTAAATATCATAGTTGAGTCATTGTGTTATTTGTAGTATTATGCAAAGAGGGAAACTCATTTATTATGCACCTTTCAGTATAAAATGTTACAAAAAGTATACAAAGAAGGTTGGTTAAAAGAAAAACATGGAAGATAGAAAACTGGAACATATTAATCATATAACACAAAACATAATAACTACAGACTGGACCTGATTTCTATATGTCCAACACTGAGTTTGCAACTTGTTGTGTGAATCCATTCTGGTGTTAAATTAAAAGAATTAATTGGACTGGGACAGGGTCCAGTGAGACCACTTTGCAAAATGTGATACATTATGTACACAAACTCACTACTCATGTCAAAGTGCCAGTATAGGCCTAAAAACTCTCCACTACAAGTATCACTTCAAATCTTTTACTCTTGTAAAGTACTTACCAGATTTTTTACGTTTTAATGATAGGTACTAAAGTAAAAGTATTTAATTAGGAAAACAATATGTTTTTAATAGTACTGATTATGGCAATTATGGCAAAACATGTACAGTAATTAATAAAAACAGATTTTACCCACTTGTGCTGACAGTGGTTAACCCATGATGATACATCAGCTGGCATTAGTTCATTATTATTTTTACATTAAAGCCAGCAGGTGTTATTAATGTTATGGCTGATTTGTGTATATCAAAGGTGTGCAACGTTTATCTCTATAACAATGTTGACAGTGTTTATGTAAACCAGTAAACATGGTTTATTCATTTCACTCTCTCTTCAGTACAGTTGAATGGGGCTGTTGTAATGGTTCATGTGGGATAAGGGGGATAGAGTTGTGCTCCCTCTGATTTTGTGAGGAGGCCCCAGTAAAACTCAGGGACACCTCTGTAACGCTGTTCACATTTAGTAGCAAACACCATCCTTAGAGGGGCGATGCTAATAGGAAACATGGAGGTGAAAATGAACTGTTGTTCAGTAGTTAACATTAGTTTTTGGTTCACTAACTTGCTCACTGGCATCAGGTGAACTGATACTAACATTTTTTGTTCTATTTTTGTTTAGTTTTATTTAAATGTACATAAAACACAAAACAAACTAAATGTTAAGGCCAGAGAACAGAGAAACATGAAGAAATACTCAAATACTCACATTAGCTCTAAGGCGGGTTTCTGATTCTGCTTCTGAAAAGCCTTTGAAGGCTATGTGGTCCTAATACCTCCACCTGCTTAAGTAAGTCAGAACACCCCTACACTATACGTGAATGTCCAAAACCTGGGGCCAAGATGGAGAAGTGCTACCGGGCCCACGAAAAGACCCAGTGAAACCAGTAAAGTCACTGAACGAGCTGAAACTGACTGTAAAGATTCAGCTGATCTTCCTCTGCAGGTCATCATTTAAATAAACCACGGTTTCATGTTAGTCACTGTTAAAAGTCACATTACAATAATAAGAAGTGCCTCAGATTAAAGGGTGCTGTCAGAAGACTGCAAACTATATTTCTTCTAATATAGTTCATTGGTTGGTTTTAAAACCCAAAGTTATGAATCTCAGGAGGATGTTGGATAAATCTTCTGTACTGTACAAACAAAAAATCTTAACATATATCATGTGATTTATCATCATAAATAATTATTCTGTGTATATAACATACATGTATATTTCTGTGACATAAGCTCAGTGAAGTAAAACTGCTGATGGGAAGGTGAACAGAGACTAAATGATTTGAACCTGGAGACTGGATTGAAAGGTGACTCACTTTAAAGCTTCCTGTGTCCTGTTGTTAAACATGAATGAGTTTATTCAGCCTCACTGATAAATGATTACATCTGTTACACATTTATTAAAATCACTGGGTTTTATTGTCTCAGTGTCTACATTTATCTTTATTTATTTTTAACTACCCAATGAAGTTCCTGTTTTTGACATTTAACACTGGGACAGGATGTTGGTGATTAATGCCAAACACAAGTCTGCAAATTTAAATGTAATAAAAAAAAACAAAACAGGAGAAATAAAATGCACCCAGTAAAAAGAAGGAAAATGGCCTGAGATTAAAAGGGAAGCCAAGATTAAAATGTGCGCAAAGTTTAACGCCTCCAGTCTGTCCAATGGTCATAGTATGACTCCACCAGTGGTCACACTGAATATATCGGGTGTGTATATTCAATGTGTTGTACATTATTCTATGAAGCTGTTTCTCTCCCGATTGTTCTCAAAGTTACGTATGAAGAATGATATTAAAATATATTTTCTTTCATAATTGTCTCATCTTCATTGATTTGGTTTTTCAATACAATTCAATTCAACTTTATTTATATAGTACCAATTCACAAGAAAGTCATCTCAATGCACTTTACAGAATAGAGAGAACCTAACAATTCCCCCTTGAGCAAGCTGGTTTACCGGTTGGGGCTAGTGGAAAGTGAGAGAGAGAAAGAAAAGAGCAACAAAAGCAACAACAGAACATTGGGCAGGTTGGTAGGACCAGTAGCTGCACACTGGAAAACACAGAGCTTCAAAGCCCGGGGACACCTGCAGTAAGGGACAGAGAGAGGGAGACCGAGAAGGTGAAAGACAACTACAGGAGAAAACACACATACTTAATGTAATACAGTAGTGACAATTGTGGGGTTAGAGGAGAGGAGAGAGGGACAAGAGGGGTAAAGGAGCTCAGTGCATTGGGGTGTGGTCCCCCAGCAGTCTAAGCCTATAGCATTATAACTGAGTTTAGAAGTAAAACATTGTGGGACATGCAGGCCTTTATGTCTTGTAGGCATGCTTGAAGCTTGATTAGCTGATTTTTTTCATCTGGTTCCATAGATAGATATAGCTGGGTATCATAAGCATAGAAGTGGAAATTTATGGAGTGCTTTGTAATAATGTTGCCTAAAGGAGACACATATAAAGTAAAAAGTATTGGTCCTAACACAGAGTCTTATGGAACTCCATAGCTAACCTTTGTGCGCATGGAGGATTCATCATTAACATGAACAAATTGAAGTCTACCAGATAGATAAGATTTAAAACAAACTAGTGCAGTTCTTTAATGCCAATTTCATGTTCCAGTCTCTGTAATAAAATGTTGTAATCAATGGTATCGAATGCAGCTCTAAGATCTTGCAGAACAAGTATACAGACGAGTCCATTACCTGAGGCCAAGAGAAGATCATTGGTGATTTTTACCAGTGCTGTTTCTGTACTATGAAGAACTCTAAATCCTGACTGAAAGTCTTCATACAAATTATTCCTGTACAGGTGGTCACATAATTGTTTTGCGACTACTTTTTCAAGGATTTTAGAAACAAAGGGGAGATTAGATATTGGTCTGTAATTGTCTAAAACACCTGGGTCAAGACAGAGTTTGTTAAGAAGTGGTTTAATTACAGCTACCTTATAGGCCTTTGGTACATAGCCTGTTTCTAAAGATAGATTGAAGATA
Source organism: Channa argus (assembly GCF_033026475.1). NCBI lineage: Eukaryota > Metazoa > Chordata > Actinopteri > Anabantiformes > Channidae > Channa > Channa argus. The sequence goes on from NC_090206.1 coordinate 27,604,057, forward strand.
TCTAATATAAATGTATCTATCAAGGGGGTAAGCCTCCTTGAGCAGTCTAGTTGGAATAGGGTCTAGCAGACAGGTTGTTGATTTAGATGAGGTAATAACTGAAGTTAGCTCAGCGAGATCTATGGGTAAAAAGCAGTCTAAGAGGAATTGGGGCCTTATTGATGATTCTAGCAATGTTGTGCGTTAAGATCAATTTGTAATATTTGGGGAGAGGATCTGCTGAATTCTTTCTCTAATAGCTACAATTTTATTCATAAAGAAAGTCATGAAGTCCTTGCTGCTTAGAGTTAAGGGAATACTAGGCTCAACAGAACCATGGCTCTTAGTCAGCCTGGTTCCAGTACTTAACAGAAACCAGGGCTTGTTCTCATTTTCTTCAATTAATGATGAATAATATGTTGTTCTGGCATCAGGGAGAGCTGTTTTGTACACTTTTCTTTTTTTATTTAAATGCTGTATGTCTATTGCTCATAGTTTTTTATAGTGATAAGTACTTTGAATACAGTTTAATGTAATGTTGGTTGTTATTAATTACTATGTAATGTAAAATGTATGGAGAGTTACTGAAAAATCATAATCCTAAACAAGGGATTGTGTAATTCAAATTGTGGAAATTGAACTAGGGTGTGGTAAATTATTAAAATTATTAAATTTTAAAAAATTATTAAATATTATTAGTATTTACAGGTTAAGTCAGTACCTGAACTAATCATGCCATGCTGTAGGGTGATATTATATGACATATAAGCTTAAGAATATTAGGAGATATATAACACAGAAATTATGAGCCTGTTTATAAATGCAGGTAAGGTCTTTTATTGGAGTGAGAACCATAACAACCTGTCTGCTAGACCCTATTCCAACTAGATCACTTAAGGAAGCTTTACTCTTCATAGATATGTTTGTATTAGATATCATTAATCTGTCTTTATAAACAGGTGCCATATGCCTCAGGGTTCCTCTAGAAATAGAAAGATATTTTAACATATTGAAGTCAAAGTGACATTTAATGGCATTGAGTAACATGTAATATCAAAACTAGAACCAAAAGATGCAAGTTCAAAATCAGTGACGTTGTGCTTTAAATATAAAGCAAAGTAAAAGTAGCGAGTAAATTCACATTCAAAAGATATATTCCAAAACTATTTCCTTATTTTGCTGTAGCTCAGTTGGTAAGGCAGTCAACCATGGATCACAGGGTCAGTGGTTTGATCCCTGCTCCCAGCTACATGTCAAAGTCAAAATGTCAAAGTGTCCTTGGGCAAGACACTGAACCCCAAGTTGCTCCTGGTGGGTCAGGTGAGCACCTTGCATGCCATCGGTGTGTGAGTGTGTGAATGGGAATCAACGTTGTAAAGCGCTTTGAATGAAAGCGATATATCAGCAACTTTTTACCATTTAACATTTGATGAGTTGATGTCAAACACATAAGCATAACCCTGTTTGTGTCAGTGGTCATGTGACACGAACGTCACATTTGTGATGCTTGGCTCAGACTGTTGTATTTAACACGGACCCTTGAGGTTCCAAACTCTATGGTTCCTTAAACAGAGAATAATCCATAACACAATATGGTACAATTTTATTAGTTTACAGTTTACATTCAGCATCATAAATTCAGCATAAACAGCAACAATTCAGCATCCTAAAGGAAAAGCTGTTTCCTGGGAGCCAGAGACCAGGATTTCACCGATGTGGTTCCAAAACCTATTCATAATAACTCCCCTATTTCAACAGTTGAGTTAGATCACAACAATCTGAGAAAATTAAAAGACGTCTTTCTTTGCCCCATGGACACACATGGACAGGTCAAAAATTTGTTGTTTCCTCTTTCTCCCATGTTTTGGTGATCTGGCTGAAAGCTTACTGTAATACTAAGAACATTTTATTATGAGTATAATTTAACCTTATTTAACTTCATATTATAACAGAAATGTCATTTTTAAGCCTGACCACCTTCAGTAAATATAGTTCATAGCTGGATTTTAACTTGACTTTAAGCTGTGAAAGCTTAAAGGTGGATATGAGATGTATTCTAGGGCAAATTGTCCAACTTCTAGAGAAACCTGTGGATATGGATCTGAAACATCCTCATGCTGTCTGAGACGCCTTTGACCTTAGGCCTGATGGTGAAAAAGAGTAGGAGACATTTGTCGCAACAGACATTGGTTTATCTCTGGAGCCACCACACCAACACAGAGCACTTCTGGCCTTCTCCCTGAACTCGGAGGACACGTAGTAGAAGATGAAGGGATCAATGCAGCTGTTGAAGGTGCTAACCGCTAAGCTAACCATGTAGGGGACATAAATGTCCTCTCTGTCTTTCTTCAGAAAGCTGGTGTAGTTGATTAGGAGAAGGATGTTGCTGGGCAGCACACACACCAAGAAGACCAGAAGGACAAGTGCAGTCACTCTGATAGCATGACCATAGCGCTTCCCCTCGGCCAGCAGGGTGTATAGCACAGCGCTATGGCAGAACAGGATGACAATGAAGGGCAGCAGGAAACAAGAGGCAAACAAGGTGGCAAAGTAAGGCAGAAAAAAGTTCTTCTGTGTCTCTTGAATCAGAGCGTCATGGCAGGTGGTAATGTTTAATGGATTCACTGTGTAGGTCTGCTTTGACACCAGCAGTGGCACCATGGCAGACAGAACCACCACCCATACAGTCACAGTCATCAACAGAGATGTCTGTTTGCTGCGCAACAACTTAGCACTAAATGGATGAACCAGAGCTATGTATCGATCCAGAGCCACAAGCGCCAGACACCAGACAGAACCGTACATGTTGCCGTAAAACATCGCCATGACAACACGGCAAAAAGGCTCGCCCAGCTCCCAGTGGTTACCTCTAAAGTGATACACAATACGAAACGGCAAAACCAACAGCAGCAGGCAGTCAGCAACAGTCAGGTTGATCAGCAAAATGGTGGATGGTAGTGGATTGGTCCTGAAGATCAGGACCCAGAGAGCCATCAGGTTGGAGGGGAGACCCACGATGAAGGCCAGCAGGTACAGGACTGGCAGGTACAGGGTGGTGGTCAAAGCTTGGATCTGCTGTAGCTGCTTCTCATTTAGAGTGGTGCCATTACTGGTGATGATCAGGTTGAAAGACCGTGAATCTGCAGACACCAGAACACATTAAATATATATAGAAAATATGTTTTATTTATATATATATATATATATATATATATATATATATATATATATATATATATATATATATATATATATATATATATATATATATATATATATATATATAAAATATACATATAAACCTCCATGAGGGTGGAATGAGCTCCAAACTCTGCACATTCAGCAGCCTCAGTCCCAATATTAAAAACCCCAGAGAGCTCCACAACTTGCTATGCGCATAAACCTAAAAGAAAAAAAAGTTTATTTCAGTCCTATCTTGATGTTGCATCTCAAGAAAAACCCTTAATTATCCCTGGAGTTCACAGGTGTACCGACTAGGACTGAAAAGATGAGTCTGTGAGAAAACAATCGTCTCCTCACTGTTTCCAACAGGAACTTCAGAAAAAGGCCTAATCTGAAACAGTCAGTTGACATTATTAGATTTCATAGTTTTTTCCCAAAATGTAAGTAAACCCACTCACTATTTTAGTCACACCTTAGATCTTGTCGTTATGTATGGAATTAAAACTGATAATTTAACAATATTTCCCCATAACTCTCTTCTGTCTGACCATTTTCTAATAACATTTGAATTCACAACAATGGACTAGACAGCTTTTAGAAACAAAAATCACTACAGCGGATGCTTAAGTGAAAAAGAAAATGGAAAAAAAAAAGAAATTCTTTTGCTATTTGCTTCACCATATTTCAGTACAATGGAAAGTAGCCACCTTAATGTTACTCCTGCACAAGTTGATCATCTTGTTGAAAATTCTGCAGCTTCACTATTTACAATACTCGATAGTGTTGCCCCTCTGAAAAAGCAGGCAGTAAACCAGAAGAGGCGATTTCCATGGTACAGTTTGCACACACGCTACTTAAAACAGGCAACATGAAAGGTAGAAAGGAAGTGGCGTTCCACTAATTTAGAAGAATCCCATTTACACAAAAGCCCTCTGTGATGCCATATGAAGTATATTATTCATCATTAATAGAGGAAAACAAGAACAATCCCCATTTTCTGTTCAGCACTGTAGCCAGGCTGACTAAGAGCCATAGTTCTGTTGAGGCTAATTTTCCCTTAAAACTTAGCAGCAATGACTTCACCACTTTCTTTATGAATACAATTGTAGCTATTAGAGAAAAAAATCACCAGATCCTCCCCCTAAATACTTTCATGTACAACAGTGCTGTCTGCTGGACACTATTCCAACTACAAAGATAACTTAAGTAAGCTTTACCCTTAATAGATACATTTGTATTAGATATCATCAATCTATCTTTAGAAACAGGCTATGTACCACAGGCACAATGTAGCTGTAATCAAACCACTACTTAAAAAACACTGTCTTAACCAATTACAAACCGATATCCAATCTCACCTTTATTTCTGAAATCCTTGGAAAAGTAGTTGCAAAACAATTATGTGGCCACCTATACAGGAATATTTTGTATGAAGACTTTCAGTCAGGATTTAGAATTCATCATAGTACAGAAACAGCACTGGTAAAAGTCTCCATCGATCTTCTCTTGGCTTCAGATAAGTGACTAGTCTCTATACTTGTTCTGTTAGATCTTAGTGCTGCATTCGATACTATTGAATGTGAGAAGTATGCTGTTACTCCAGATGGCAAAACTCTGGCCTCCAGTACTACTGCAAAGAACCTTGGAATTATTTTTAACCATGATTTGTCTTTTACCTCACATACAGTATAAAACAAATCTCTACACAGCCTTCTTCTACCTATAGAACATTGCCAAAATTACGAGCATCCTGTCTCAAAGTGATTCTGAAAACTATTCCATGCATTTGTTACTTCTAGGTTGGACTATTGTAATTCTCTACTTTTGGGATCCCCCAGTAATTATCTAAAAAGCCTGGAATTTATCCAAAATGCCGCAGCAAGAGTGCTGACAGAAGGCCACCTTCAGTCCGTTGGCTTCCCATTAATCTAGAAAAGAATTTAAAACCCTGCTTCTTACATATAAAGCTTTAAACAGTCAAGCTCCATCATACATATAAGACCTAATAGTACTTTATCATCCCAGTAGACCACTTTGGCCTACTTGTGGTTCCCTGAATTTCTAAAGGTAGAATGGGAGGCAGAGCCTTTAGCTATCAAGCTCCTCTCCTGTGGAACCACCTCCCAGTTCAGATTCGGGAAGCAGGCACCCTCTCTACTTTTAAGTCTAGGCTTAAAACCTTCCTCTTTGATAAAGCTTATAGTTAGTTATAGTCATACATTGAATTTAATTGAATTAAAAACTACGATAAGAGTGAAACCTGTACCAAAATGTGGCAGCTTTTTGTTGCATATTGACTTTGATTGACTGTGTTTTAAAGTACCTTTAATACTCTCACAATGATTTATCAATCTGTGGTGTAACAGATGAACCTTTCTACAACTGATTATTATAGTTAACATACGAGTCTTAATGTAGTTTGCTCTTTTTTCTTTTCCTTTTCCTTTTGTTTATAGTTGACATTTTGCACCGGTACCTGTGGACTTGTTGTTTTAAATGTACAAGTTAAAGTTTGAAAAAGTAAAATAAAAGCAATATTAAAACAAACAGGTTTAGGATTGGATTTGATTAAGAGAACAGTTTGGGTCATTTTACCATTATTCTGATGAACTTCTTAACCACTAGGTCTAGACGGGTGGTTCTCAGTAACCATTCTGCTGCTGTTTTTTCCTGTCTACCTCTACATCCTGTTTACTGCACTGACCTCATTTATTAAACTGTGTGAAGGCTCTTTTGCACACTTCACTTTAATAATCACCACACAAAAGCAGACATACATAAACTTACCAAGCACCTTGTTCTTATCATCAAACTGTGATGAGAGAATAGTAGAATAACAGTATAAATGAAACTAATCACTCATCTCTGTTAGTTTGTCCTACTATGTGAGGACACCAAACTGAGATCTATGCTTCATCCTATGACTTTTGACGTCAATTGAAGACTGTGTGTGTGTGTTTGTGTGTGTGTGTGGGTGCAACGAATAATAATGTCATTTAAAGAACACAGGCACTGTTATTTGATTGATTCTACAACAGGTTTCATTCATACTGTGAAAACATGAAAATAAACCCTAATAATGAGTGATGAATATTTTATCAGTAGATTATAAATGACATGAAGGCTAATGTTTGATCAAAGGGAAAACCATGAGTGGCCAGCTCCCCCTCTCTCGCTCTCTCAAACTGAAGCCCAACTTCTCACACAAACTCCTGTCAGATAATATCTTTGTGATGAATCTACAATTCTGTAACAAAGTGTCGTGAGTCATTTTAGGGAAATGTCCAAACCTCAAATGTCTGTCAGCTCAAGTATGACATTTGCAAAAGCCACATGCAGCAGTTTCTAACCATGTATGGTCAACAATGTGATGCTCGTTTACCTGGGATTTGAAAAGGAGGATCTGAAATCAGATTATTTCTAACATCCTCCACACGCTTTCATAAAGGAGGCATTTAGACAGGAACAACTTGCGATATACACATCCACACACAAACACACTATGAACACACCACTTACATAATAACCCCCCCATCACACACACACACACGGCTTAATTGTTTACATACTGTATCATCTGAGCCTTACCCTGACTCTGACTTAAACCTGGTTCCAAACTGAATCCTAAAACCACATCTGAACCCTCAGATGGACATTTGGGGCTGTGAGGACCAGCTCATCTTCATCACCTGGGTCTTCACAAAGACAGCCAAGAAAAACACATCTCGACATATATCTGGCAGGTACCTGTGTCCACAGCAAAGAGAAGAAGTAGTAGGAGGAGGAAACTTACAGATAGACATTCCGAAGGGTTTCTCTGCAGGATGAGGAGCTGCAGAGACACAGCAGACAGAAGGCAGCTGAGAGACAAAAACCAGGGTTCCAAAGAACAAACACATGATCATTTGCTTGCGTTTTTCTTTATTCATGTCTCCAGCACTTCTTTGTTTTTTTCCCTAAGCAGCAGCAGCTCCTCTCTTTCCTCAGTTATGTGGGTTTACAGCTACAGTCACAGCAGTAAAAGTACTTCCTGTACTATCACTACTAGCAGTGGTTGTAGAATCAGCACTCTGTTGATTTTCATACCAGAGCTGTGGGTGTCGACTCCACCTCTGTTGGTAAGCAGATGTGTGTGTAAGTCAGATATGTCTATTCTTGTGAGTTCCACTGTGAATTCAGGCTCCAGCAGCAAGGAGATGTCAGGTGTGTTTGAGCATTCAGGTTAGAACAAGGGTCATGGCGGGACCAGGGTCAGAGTGTGAGTGTGATGGTTTAGTTTTTGTTATCACATTTTGTCCTCAGAAGTACACAGGTCCTAACATGCATGTGTCTGTTCAACTTCTTTCAACAGGAAATGTGTCTGAGCAGTCTGTAATTGACCAGTCACAGCTCAGCATCAGCAGGTCTGCCACTCCACATATTGAAATGGTGACTCGACACACACCCATCAGATAACAGGGTCCTAGTCAAAGACTGTCCCCCCAGACTGCAAAGGTGTCAGGTTTTGTGTATGAAGGAAGTGAGAGGAGGTGTGGTGGTAAAACAGTTTATTACTTAAATGCAGTGCAAAGGAAACAACAGAAAATCACTCCTAAAGGAAACAATGTCTACATGTAAACAGATAATGGGAGATATAAACAAGTAACCAAACCTCAGTCCAAAACAGGGTTTTAAATGAATAGGGAACCAGATAAGAGCAATCAGGGCCGATGATGAATACTGAAGCTGTTAGGAGATGCAGGAATTGGGTTTGGGTGACTTTAAAATAAAGTTCTGAGACAGGAACTTACAAGGAAGCTTTACCCTTAATAGATACGTTTATATTAGATATCAATCGATAGATAGATTATCAATCTATATTTAGAAACAGGCTATGTACCACAGACCTATAGGGTAGCTGTAATGAAACCACTACTTAAAAAACTTTCAGCGTTTACATGAATAGTTGGATGAGTGGGCTGCCTATGGTAGGATTGCTTCAGTCACTGGAGTGGTACACAGTTGAACACCCCAAAAAGGTGCATTCCAGGAAATACAGTATGTCTGAGCAGTCTGTAACTGAATTTGAAAGGTCAGACTTTTAGTGAAAACTACAAACAGATGATCTTGACAGACTAGGCCACCAGACATTGACTTGACTTTACTAGAAATTGCTGTGGAAAAACTTCACAAGGAGAACAATATACATTAACTAAAGGGTTAACTAAATTAAAAAAGACACCATTAAGAACTATTTGTTTTTTGGGTTAAAGTGTCCAATTTTATTTTCTTGGGAATATATTTTGTCATTGTACTGTTCCATATGTATATAAGGCAAACTAAAGTTGCAGTTGGCAAATTTATTGGTGGCTCATGTTGTGTTTAGCTACTGTTGCACTGAACGCTTGGCTGCTTTCCAACCTAGAGGGAGATGTACTTACCCACAAGTGGGTTACACTAACTTCAACTATTACCTCATCTAAACGAACTGTCAGGATCCTCGACTTCACTTCCTCCCCCAGGACTTTTATTTTGCAGTCACTTCCTATTTCCTGGTCCTGTCACATTGTTCCCGCTTTACTAATCACCAGTAATCATTTTCACCTGCTCTCATCACTTTGCTTATATACCTCCTCAGTTCCCTCACCAAGTGGCCAGATTGTCTGCTTTATCATCGCGACTTTCCAGCCTTCATAAGAGTTCCTCGTTTTTATTCACAGTTCGGACCACACTACGTTTATTGACCTGACTCTGCCTGCTGCGAGTCACCCTACAGAGAGGAGGTGCAACGATTAACAGCCTGGTGTGGAGCAAACAACCTGTCTCTGAACGTTGACAAAACTAAAGAGATGGTTGTGGACTTCAGGAGAGCACAGGGTGACCATTCTCCATTGATCATCGATGGATCCTCAGTGGAGATAGTCAAGAGCACCAAATTCCTTGGTGTTCATCTGGTGGACAACCTCACCTGGTCAGTCAACACCAGCTCCATCACCAAGAAGGCCCAGCAGCGTCTCTACTTCCTGAGAAGGCTGAGGAAAGCCCATCTCCCTCCCCCCATCCTGACCATGTTCTACAGAGGGACCATTGAGAGCATCCTGAGCAGCTGCATCACTGCCTGGTTTGGGAACTGCACCGTCGCGGATCGCAAGACCCTACAGAGGATAGTGAGGACAGCTGAGAAGATCATCGGAGTCTCTCTGCCCTCTATCATGCACATTTACACCACACGCTGCATCCGCAAAGCCAACAGCATTGTGGACGACCCCACACACCCATCACACACACTCTTCACACTCCTGCCATCAGGAAAGTGGTTCCGAAGCATTCGGGCCACCACATCCAGACTATGCAACAGTTTTTTCCCACAAGCCATCAGGCTCCTCAACACACAGAACTGAAATAGAACTTAAACACACTGCAAACCGAACTCAGCACATTCTCATCACTCACTACTCATCTCATTCCACCACCACTTATTTATTATTTATTTACTTTTATCATTCTACATTTACTGCACTACACTGTTTACCTGCTGTTTTTTTTTTTGCACATTCCAATGCAATTGCACTTTTTTTACATGCTGGACATTTAAATGCACTATACCGTTTACATGCTGCTCTTTTTTTTTTAACACCCCTAGCACACTTAACTGAACTGTACTGTACTGTAAAATAGTATACAGTAGGTTTACTGGTCGGCACTGTCTTGGGTCTTGTGTCTTGTGTCCTGTCCTGTGTTACTTGTGTTGTCTGTCTACACTGTACGTCTGTACTGTTTTTTCGTCTGCACTGTTTGCACTTGGTTGCACTCGATGGACTTTATTATAGCTTGTGTTGTTTGTAGCACCTTGGTTCTTGGAGGAACGTTATCTCGTTTCTACTGTGTACTGTGTACCACTGTGTATAGTAGAAATGACAATAAAAGCCACTTGACTTGACTTGACTTGCTCTGGTTTAGTGAGTGATAGCTCCCTATTGCCGACTTTGTAAATTGTGCTATCCATGCCATGCCCATGTTTGATTCACACCATTCATAAGTGTTTGTCACTGCATGTGATTTCCTACCTGTGAAGCCCAGACTGGTGTTTGACTACGTGCCCAGGAGTAAGACTGATTATTGAACCAAGCATCACAGACTTCTTCAGTGTTACTAAGTGTATATGTTCACTGAAAGGGTTTTTGGAATTTTGGGATATTGTGTCACTAAGAGGATTTGGAGTTCTGTTCATGTCAGGGATGGGAGACCCACCACAACTACGTTCCATGCACACACTGCCAGGACCATACTCCACTCCTCCCTATAAAATCCCTACCTCCCCTCCAGACTCAGCTCGTCTCCCTAGCACTTTAGTAAGTACTGCCTTTTTTTTAGACTCCATTTCCCATAAGTCAGTATTAAGTACTCATCTGTGTGTCCTCCCTCATAGACTCGAGATCAGTGCCACCTAGTGAGTTGGAGGGCTTACAACATCACCATCCAACATTCTTTAATAAACTTAGTTAAAACTGAGAAGTTGTGTCAAGCACCTTTATTGGGTCCAACCCTAAAACCTAACTAGTTACAGTACAATCTGGCCAGCATGGATCCAGTTAAACAATTCACTATTCAGTCTGGCCACCTACCCAACCCACAGCATCTGCACAGACTTCTGCCATAGCCTTACCTATAGCAATGTCTTCCCACCCTGAGAGAGAACCCAAGATTCCTCCTCCTGAGCGCTATGGAGGAGAACCCAGAACCTGCCAGGCTTTTCTCACACAGTGTGAGATTCAGTTCCACCTGCGTCCTTCCTCCTTCCTGTCAGAAGAGGCCAAGGTGACATACGTCCTTGCCCTGTTCACTGGCCACGCCCGTCTATGGGGAACAGCTGTGTTGTCTCGGCAGGAAAGTTAGTGTTCCACGTCCAAGACTTTTGGGGCTGAGCTTTCACGAATTTGTAACCCCGCTAGCCCAGACGTGGAAGCCGCACTTAGCCTCTCCAGTATATCTCAGGGCACACGCCCCATCATTGATTATATCATAGACTTTGCGCACACTGGCAGCAGATACTGAATGGAATGATGCAGCATTATATGACACGTTCTATAAAGGCCTGATGGATCGCCTCAACGATACTCTGGCTCAGCAACCCAAACCAAGGAACCTCCGAGACCTCATTGAGGCTGCTACTTGTCTTGATAACCGCCATAAGGAAAGCCTCCTGGAGAAAGCCAATGCCCATCCCCATGCTCCTCATGCTTTTCAGCCCAAACCCCTGTTGTTGCACACCAGTCTCCCGGTGCCAAGTAGTCTTCCCAGTCCCTTACCAGAACCCATGGAGCTTGGTTGTTCTTACCTCTCTCCCGAGGAGAGAGAGCGACAATTCACGAAGGGCCTCTGCTTCTATTGTGCTGCATAAGATCATAGAGTTTCTACCTGCCCAGCAAAGAGAATCGGCTCAGTAGAGGTAGGGAGGTCACTACTGAGCCGTTCCTTGTCTGGTTCCCCTGACTCAGACTTGGTTGGTGCCGCTCCACGCCAAGTTACTGTACCTACGCTTATTGATTCGGGAGCTGACACCAACTTCATAGACAGACACTTAGTTCATCAACTCAAGCTTCCACTCACACTTTTGCCCCAACCACTCCAGGTCCGTTCACTTAACAACCAACTACTACACAAGGTACAGTTTAAAGCCTGGTGTTCCATGTCATCGATTCCCCTCTGTATCCCCTGGTCCTCGGCATACCATGATTGGAGACACATAATCCCCACATTGACTGGTGAACCGGCAAGATCCTGGGTTGGAGTACACCACGTCTAGCATCATGACTCCCATTACTTCTCATGTAGACCTTGACACAGAATACCCTGACCTCTCCAAAGTACCCTCTTAGTATTATGACCTCAAGGAAGTCCTGTGCCTCCTCATTGCCCCCTCACAGACCTTATGACTGCGCCATAGACCTACTGCTCAGCACCATGCCCCCTAGAGGCCACCTTTTTTCATTGTCCAACCTGGAACATCAAGCCATGCAGAAATACCTTCATTCAGCCAGTCATCTTCACCAGCCAGAGCAGGTTTCTTCTTCGTGGGCAAGAAAGATGGTGGGCTAAGGCCCTGCATCACAATTAAAAATAGATATCCATTACCACTAATCTCCTCAGTCTTCTAACTCCTCCAAGGCTCTACCATGTACACCAAGTTGGACTTTTGCAATGCTTATTACCTGGTGAGAATAAGGGAGGGTGATGAATGGAAGAGTGCTTTCAACATGCCGGCGGGCCACTATGAATACCTGGTCATGCCTTTTGGCCCCAGCTGTGTTTCAGAATTTAGTCAATGATGTGTTGGGAGATATGCTAAACAAATACGTGTTTGTGTATCTTGATGATATTCTAATTTTCTCCCGATCTGAGACTGACCATCATGTAAGAGCAGTCCTGTAACGTCTCCTCCAAATTCAACTATTCGTCAAAGCAGAGAAATGCGAGTTTCACGCCACCACTGTTACATTCCTTGGGTACATAATCTCACCAGGCAACATCACCATGGATCCAGTCAAAGTGCAAGTGGTAAAGGACTGGCCGACACCTGACTTCAGACGACGGCTCCAAAGATTCTTAGGCTTTGCCAACTGTTACCGCCGCTTCATCAAGGGATACAGTTCCATAGCAGCACCTCTTCATCAGCTCACCTCCTCTAAAGTCAAGTTCATGTGGTTCACTCTAGCCTCTACACCCTTTAATAACTCAAGTCACATTTTACCACAGCCCCTATACTCAACTTGCCCAACCCTGACCTCCCATTCATTGTGGAGGTTGATGGCTCCAACACATGAATCGGTGCGGTTCTCTCACAGTGTTCCAAGGAAGACAATAAAGTTCACCCATGTGCTTTCTTTTCTCACCGCCTCTCAACAGCAGAGAAGAACTATGACGTTGGCAACAGAGAGCTCTTGGCTGTTAAGCTAGCCCTGGAGGAGTAGCGACACTGGTTGGAGGGAGCTAAACAGCCCTCTTCTGCTTCTTACAGACCACAAGAATCTGGAATACCTCTGCTCTTCCAAACAGTTTAGCCCTTGTCAGGCCAGGTGGGCACTCTTCTTTGGTAGATTCATTTTCACCCTGTTTTACAACCCAGGCTCAAAGAACTGCAAGGCAGATTCTTTATCCCGTACGATCCGGATGACCAACCTCAGGACCCTGACTACATTTTACCTTCTTCTGTTCCTCCCTCAAACAGCATGACCACCCTCCTTACAGTTGTTGACTGCTTCTCAAAAATCGCTCATTTCATACCCCTTCCCAAGCTGCTCACCTCCAACGAAACTGCTCACACTCTTCTCACCCAGGCCTCAAAGGTAGCTGTAATCAAACCAATAAGCAAAAACCCTGTCTTGACCCAGGTATTTTAGCCAATTACAAACCAATATCTAAAACAATTATGAGTCCACTTTTACATCAATAATTTGTATGACGACTTTCAGTCAGGATTTAGAATTCATCATAGTACAGAAGCAGCACTGGAAAAAGTCACCAACGAGCTTCTCTTGGCTTCAGATAATGGGCTAGTCTCAATACTTGTTCTGATCTTAGTGCTACATTCGATACCATTGATCACTCCGTTTTATTAGACTGGAACATGAAATTGGGATTAAGGGAACTGCACTAGGTTGGTTTAAATCTTATCTATCTGATAGCTGTCAATTAGTTCATGTTAATGATGAATCCTCCATGCACACAAAGGTTAACTATGTTGTTCCACGAGGCTCTATGTTAGGACCAATACTTTTTACTTTCTATATGTCTCCTTTAGGCAAACTTATTAGAAAACACTCCATAAATTTCCATTGCTATGCTGATGATAAAGCTATATCTATCTATGGAACCAGATGAAAAAAATCAGTTAAGCAAGCTTCAAGCATGTCTACAAGACATAAAGGCCTGGATGTCCCACAATTTTTTACTTCTGAACTCAGACAAAATTGAACTCATAGTATTTGGGCTTAAAAATCTCTAAAATGACATAACTCTGGCCTCCAGTACTACTGCAAGGAACCTTGGAGTTATTTTTGACCAGGATTTGTCCATTACCTCACATATAAAATAAATCTCTAGAACAGCCTTCTTCCACCTAGAATTTAATTCAATTCAATTCAATTCAATTCAACTTTATTTATATAGCGCCAATTCACAACAAAGTCATCTCAGGGCACTTTACAGAATAAAGTCAAGATTATAAAGATATATAAAGAGAACCCAACAATTCCCCCTGGAGCAAGCCATAGGCAACAGTGGAGAGGAAAAACTCCCTTTAACGGAAGAAACCTCCAGCAGAACCAGGCTCAGGGTGGACGGCCATCTGCCTCGACCGGTTGGGGTGAGTGGAAAGGGGAGAGAGAAAAGAACAGAGCAACAAAAGCAACAACAAAACATCGGGCAGATTGGTAGGATCAGTAGCTTCACGCTGGAAGAGACACAGCTTCAAAGCCGAGGGGACACCTGCAGAAAGGGACAGAGAGAGGAACACAGGGGAGGACAAAGACAACTACGGGAGAGAACACACAGAGTTAATGACATACAGTGGTGACAATTGCTGGATGAGAGGAGAGGAGAGATGGTCAAGAGGAGGAAAGGAGCTCAGTGCATTGGGGGGTGGGTCCCCCAGCAGTATAAGCCTATGGCAGCATAACTATAACTAACTATATGCTTTATTAAAAAGGAAGGTTTTAAGCCTAGACTTAAAAGTAGAGAGGGTGTCTGCTTCCCGAATCTGAACTGGGAGCTGGTTCCACAAGAGAGGAGCTTGATAGCTGAAGGCTCTACCTCCCATTCTACTTTTGGAAATTCTGGGAACCACAAGTAGGCCTGCATTCTGAGAGCGAAGTGGTCTACTGGGATGATATGGTGCTATGAGGTCTTCTAAATATGATGGAGCCTGACCATTCAGAGCTTTATATGTAAGAAGCAGGGTTTTAAATTCTATTCTACATTTAATGGGAAGCCAATGGAGAGAAGCTAGTGAAGGTGAAATATGATCTCTCTTTCTAGTTCCAGTCAGCACTCTTGCTGCAGCATTTTGGATTAATTTCAGGCTCTTTAGGGAGTTACTGGGGCATCCTGAAAGTAGGGAATTACAGTAGTCCAACCTAGAGGTAACAAATGCATGGACCAGTTTTTCGGCATCACTTTGAGACAGGATGCTCCTAATTTTGGCAATGTTCCGTAGGTGGAAGAAGGCTGTTCTAGAGATTTGTTTTATATGTGAGTTAAAGGATAGATCCTGATCAAAAATAACTCCAAGGTTCCTTGCAGTAGTACTGGAGGCCAGACTTATGCCATCTAGTGTAACAATATGGTTGGACATCATATCTCTGAGATTTTTAGGCCCAAATACTATGACTTCAGTTTTGTCTGAGTTTCAAATTAAAAAATTGTGGGACATCCAGGCCTTTATGTCTTGTAGGCATGCTTGAAGCTTTATTAACTGATTATTTTCATCTGGTTCCATAGATAAATATAGCTGGGTATCATCAGCATAACAGTGGAAATTTATGGAGTGTTTTCTAATAATGTTGCCTAAAGGAGACATATATAAAGTAAAAAGTATTGGTCCTAACACAGAGCCTTGTGGAACTCCATAGCTAACCTTTGTGTGCATGGAGGATTCATCATTAACATGAACAAATTGAAATCTATCAGATAGATAAGATTTAAACCAACCTAGTGCAGTTCCTGTAATTCCAATTTCATGTTCCAGTCTCTGTAATAAAATGTTATGATCAATGGTATCAAATGCAGCACTAAGATCTAACAGAACAAGTATAGAGATGAGTCCACTATCTGAGGCCATGAGAAGATCGTTGGTGACTTTTACCAGTGCTGTTTCTGTACTATGATGAACTCTAAATCCTGACTGAAAGTCTTCATACAAATTATTCCTATGAAGGTGATCACATAATTGTTTTGCGACTACTTTTTCAATTATTTTAGAAATAAAGGGGAGATTAGATATTTGTCTGTAATTGGCTAAAACACCTGGGTCAAGACAGGGTTTTTTAAGTAATGGTTTAATTACAGCTACCTTATAGGCCTGTGGTACCATTGATCATAACATTTTATTACAGAGACTGGAACATGAAATTGGAATTACAGGAACTGCACTAGGTTGGTTTAAATCCTATCTGTCTGATAGATTTCAATTTGTTCATGTTAATGATGAATCCTCCATGCACACAAAGGTTAGCTATGGAGTTCCACAAGGCTCTGTGTTAGGACCAATACTTTTTACTTTATATATGTCTCCTTTAGGCAACATTATTAGAAAACACTCCATAAATTTCCACTGTTATGCTGATGATACCCAGCTATATTTATCTATGGAACCAGATGAAAATAATCAGTTAATAAAGCTTCAAGCATGCCTACAAGACATCAAGGCCTGGATGTCCCACAATTTTTTACTTTTAAACTCAGACAAAACTGAAGTCATAGTATTTGGGCCCAAAAATATCAGAGATATGATGTCCAACCATATTGTTACCCTAGATGGCATAAGTCTGGCCTCCAGTACTACTGCAAGGAACCTTGGAGTTATTTTTGATCAGGATCTGTCCTTTAAGTCACATATAAAACAAATCTCTAGAACAGCCTTCTTCCACCTACGGAACATTGCCAAAATTAGGAGCATACTGTCTCAAAGTGATGCCGAAAAACTGGTCCATGCATTTGTTACTTCTAGGTTGGACTACTGTAATTCCCTACTTTCAGGATGCCCCAGTAACTCCCTAAAGAGCCTGCAATTAATCCAAAATGCTGCAGCAAGAGTGCTGACTGGAACTAGCAAGAGAGATCATATTTCACCTTCACTAGCTTCTCTCCATTGGCTTCCCATTAAATTTAGAATAGAATTTAAAACCCTGCTTCTTACATATAAAGCTCTGAATGGTCAGGCTCCATCATATATAGAAGACCTCATAGCACCATATCATCCCAGTAGACCACTTCGCTCTCAGAATGCAGGCCTACTTGTGGTTCCCAGAATTTCCAAAAGTAGAATGGGAGGTAGAGCCTTTAGCTATCAAGCTCCTCTCTTGTGGAACCAGCTCCCAGTTAAGATTCGGGAAGCAGACACCCTCTCTACTTTTAAGTCTAAGCTTAAAACCTTCCTCTTTAATAAAGCATATAGTTAGTTATAGTTATGCTGCCATAGGCTTAGACTGCTGGGGGACCCACCCCCCAATGCACTGAGCTCCTTTCCTCCTCTTGACCATCTCTCCTCTCCTCTCACCCCGCAATTCTCACCACTGTATGTCATTAACTCTGTGTGCTCTCTCCCGTAGTTGTCTTTGTCTTCCTCTGTCCCCCTCTCTCTGTCCCTTTCTGCAGGTGTCCCCCGGCTTTGAAGCTGTGTGTCTTCCAGCGTGCAGCTACTGGTCCTACCAATCTGCCCGATGTTTTGTTGTTGCTTTTTGTTGCTCTGTTCTTTTCTCTCTCGCCTTTCCACTCACCCCAACCGGTCGAGGCAGATGGCCGTCCACCCTGAGCCTGGTTCTGCTGGAGGTTTCTTCCGTTAAAGGGAGTTTTTCCTCTCCACTGTTGCCTATGGCTTGCTCCAGGGGGAATTGTTGGGTTCTCTTTATATATCTTTATAATCTTGACTTTATTCTGTAAAGTGCCCTGAGATGACTTTGTTGTGAATTGGCGCTATATAAATAAAGTTGAATTGAATTGAATTGAATTGGTACATAGCCTGTTTCTAAAGATAGATTGATGATATCTAATATGAATGTATCTATTAAGGGTAAAGCTTCCTTGAGCAGCTTAGTTGGAATAGGGTCTAGCAGACAGGTTGTTGGTTTAGATGAGGTAATAATTGAAGTTAGCTCAGAGAGATCTATGGGTAAAAAGCAGTCTAACAGGGAGTGGGGCCTTATCGATGACTCTAGCACTGTTGAACATGAAGATCTATCTGTAATTTTTGGGGGGAGGATCTGGTGAATTCGTTCTCTAATAGCTACAATTTTATTCAAAAAGAAGCTCATGAAGTCATTGCTGCTCAAAGTTAAGGGAATAGTAGGCTCAACAGAACCATGGCTCTTAGTCAGCCTGGCTACAGTGCTGAACAGAAACCAGGGGTTGTTCTTGTTTTCTTCTATTAATGATGAATAATATGCTGTTCTGGCATCACTGAGAGCTTTTTTGTACATTTTTAAACTTTTTTTTTTTTTTAATTTTTCCAGGCTAAATGAGATTCTTCTAACTTTCTGGAACGCCACTTCCTTTCTAACTTTCGTGTTTCCTGTTTTAAGTTGCGTGTTTGTGAACTATACCATGGAGATCGCCTCTGCTGGTTTACTGCCTTCTTTTTTAGAGGGGCAACACTATTTAAAACCCTGCTCATAAAAGAACTCATGGTACTTTAACATCCCATTAGTCCACTTAGATCTCAGAATGCAGGCCTACTTGTGGTTCCCAGAGAATGGGAGGCAGAGCCTTTAGCTATCAAGCTCCTCTCTTGTGGAACCAGCTCCCAGTTCAGAGTCAGGAAGCAGACACCCTCTCTACTTTTAAGTCCAGGCTTAAAACCTTCCTCTTAGATAAAGCTTATAGTTAGTTATAGTTATGGCCTACACTGCTGACCCACAAGACCCACCCCCCCGATGCAGCTCCTTTCCTCCTCTTGACCCTCTGTCCTCTCCTCTTACCCCACAATTGTCACCACTTTATAAAAGTTGTCTTTCTCCTTCTCTGTCTCCCTCTCTCTGTCCCTTTCTGCAGGTGTCCCCGGCTTTAGAGCTGTGTGTTTTCCAGTGTGCAGCTACTGGTCCTACCAACCTTCTCAATGTTTTGGGGGGGGGGGGTTAAGTTCTTTTTCCGGGGGGGGTCAAGTTCTTTATCCAGGTTAAAGTAAGTACATGCAAGTACTTTGAATCAAAAAGCATCACAGCAGTAATAAAGTTGTTTCTTTAAGTTATTGATAAAATCAAAGTAATGAAATATAGTTAAGCTTGATTCTGTTGATAAGATGAATTTACATGTTCATGTTCAGATTTGTTCCACAAGTGCCTAATAAATAAGATTTATGTACTTAAGGATTATGCAGAATGATATGATATCACTGTATTATAATTATTGCAGTTTTTGGTCATCTATAATTTATCTGTAATTAATCACAGATCAGTAAACTGGACGCAGTGAAATCTAATCCATACCTTGGCTCCATAAACATAAAGGTTTCCTACCAGTTAGGCAAGGTAATGACACAGATGGTAACTAAAAGATCAGATCATTTCAGGAGAACAGAGCTAACCCTTAGGATTCTGCAGTTGTTTTTCAAAACTTTAGATTTTACCATAATGTACCACATTAAAAGGTGTTTTCCATTGAAACAATCATATGATTTGGTCACATGTGATCAAATAGATGTGATCAGAGACCCTAACCCTAACCCTCAGAGAAGCTGCAGACACGATGTAGTTTGGGAAGAAATTTTGCTTATTATGCTCAAGTGATTGGGAGTGGAAGCAATATAATGTTTGTGCATTAAGGATTGTTTGGTTTGGAGGATTTGTTTGGGGGAACAACACAGGTTAAAATAGGAAATGCTCTTTCAGTGTCATAAGCACCCATTGCCAAACCAGACATGGACAAAGCTGTTGGAAATTGTTGGGTTTTCTATACATCTTTATAGTCTTGACTTTATTTTGTAAAGTGCCTTTAGATGACTCTGTTGGGAATTGGCGCTATATAAATAAAATTGAATTGAATTAAATTAAATGTTTTCCTTGCAGACGATAGGCTGCTATGGGAGACAGGAAGAAACATATACAGTATAAATGGGGTGTTAAATATTACTTTAAGTTTTACATTTTAGTTTAACTTAGTTTAACTAAGTTTAAATTTTTGCTGAACAGTTAATGGCAAATTAATGTGTAAATATACCATTTAACCGAAAAAGTTCTTCAGCCTGGGTGGGAGCAGGAACAACTAACGGGCAAACGTTTTGTCAGTTTAGAGGATTGAAACAGTAAGGTAGGCAGGGTTACAGTCAGAGAAGATTGAAGAGTGATTCTAGCTTGGTTTTCTCCTGGGTGGGTGTTGAATTTAGTATCCTTAAAAGGATGGAGGAATATTCACAAATACGATCTAAAGACACCAGTACAGGAAGAACCACTTTCATATTTATTATGCCTGAGCTATCTATGAATCTATGAATAAACTCACACAAATGGTTATAATTTCAAAAGATCTATGATGGGTAGAAGATGCTAAAATCAGACACATATTTATCTGCTTGGGGAGCACAGTGCTGGAGTGGTTAGCGCTGCTGCCTCAAAGCTAGAAGTTTCTGGGTTTATGTCCATGGGTCGGCGACCTTTCTGTGTGGAGTTTTTGGACTGGAACCTGTCCAGGGTGGACATTTTCACTTAAATTACCCCACCTCTCATCCATTGACAGCTCGGATATGCTTCAGCCCCTTCGACCCTAAACAGAATAAGGGGTTACAGATAATGAATATATATAAATAAAGTTGAAAAGTTGAATAGGAATCTCCTCAGATTCATGTTCAGTCCTGAAGAGTATTGAAGTAGGATATCAATGTAATCTTGTCTAGATTACATTTTTTAATGTCATACAGTGGTGATTAATAAATGTTGGATGAGAGGAGAGAGGGAAACGTAGCTCAGTGCACTTGGGGAGGGGGGGGGGGTCCCCAGCAAACTAACCCTATAGCAGCATGACTATAACTAACTAAAAGCTTTTAAAAGGTGAAGGTTTTAAGCCTAGACTTAAAAGTAGAGAGGGTGTCTGCTTCCTGAGTCTGAACTGGGAGCTGGTTCTACAGGAGTGGAGCTTGATAGCTAAAGGGTCTGTCTCACATTCTGAGATCAACAGCTCTCAGCTTGTCCCTTCAGGATGCAGGGTGTCCCTGGGTGGTGCCGCACCTGGTGGAGTTGGATTCAAACCCGTGGCCTTCTGCATCCCTAATTATGGGTACCTTAACAATATGGGTGGACAACATATTTCTGAGATTTCTAGGCCCAAATCCTATAACTAAAAATAGGTAATTTTAGGACATCCAAGCCTTTATGCCTTTTAGACATGCTTGAAGTTTGACTAATTGGTAAGTATATTCTGGTTTTACAGATAAATATAGCTGGATATCATCTGCAGACCAAAGGAAATTTATGAAATGTTTCCTAATAATGTTGTCTAGAGAAGATTCAATTTTAGAAATATTTTTTAACACAGTGCATATAAAATAAAATAAATCATACAAGCATTAGAGAGCTACTATCAGCCGCAGGAATAAAACTTAAAAAAACTTAAAAACTTAAAAAGTTTAAACTAAATCGATAAAACTTAAACCTACAGGAAATAGTATGGTCCATGCTCCAATAGATGCAGTCAGTTGTCATCCTCACAGAAGAGGGCGTTAATACATGAAGTGTTGGAGCCAATGCCCCTGAAACCTGAAGAAGAAGTAGATGAAGAAGAAGGTATCACACGCACGCGCCTTGCCTGCCGTCCTCCGTACCGTGTCTTTGCGCTTGCGCAGTGACTCCCAAATTGTGACCAAGAGACGGGGCTCGAGTCTCCGCACCGTACTTGAACCACCAGGAACCGGAATAAAACTGAGAACAACAGCGGGTTCCGGCCGCCCAAAACCCACTGAGTCCCGTTGGTCATTGACGAGGCAAACAGCGGCAGAGAGAGCTGGGAGAGAGGGGAGGCAGGCGGGGGTCGATAGACCGGGAGCCTGCCTGTCTGTCCGCCAGAAGACGGTAAGACAAACGTAATAAAACGGCTGCGTTCAAACGGTGTTTAAAACCTGAGTCATTGAGCAGGATGAGTAGCGTTAAATGAGCTTTTAGTTAACGAAGTTTAGGATGTAAAGCGTGATGTGCGTACTGACGGGCTATTGTCCAGGTGTTGGCCTGTGAAGATTCTCCATATTGTGACTGACAGTCCTGTCCTGATGTCCTCACACTGTCTCTTCCTGTCACCCTTAACTCAGGGATTTTGGATGTCAGGACAACAGGAAACAGGTTGGACATAAAAAAAAAAAAAAACATCTGCAGGACATACAGAGACATTCAGAGGCGGAACAGCTATTAAATAGGAGATGTAAGAAACCCTGTAAGAGGACATAAACTGACTAAAAATTTTACATTGTAAAAACACAGAAAACAGGTGAAACATTGGGAACACTTAGACCTCTTATGACAAGAACACATTTGGAGGCCAGAAACAGAAAGAGGGCTGGGAGCGGGACTGGTAGACAAAGTACAAATTCATAAAAAGGACAAATTCAAACCATATGCACAGAATATTTTTACTAAATAAATATTTAAAAACAAAAAGGGAAATTTTGAAATCTGTGGTTACTGGATAAAGTAACAAAGTTAGTATTCATTTACTAAAACTTGTGAAAGACAATAAAAGATAAAAGACAAAAATACAATCTTTTGGAGGACACAAAGAAACCTAAAATTGTTCTATTGCAGATCGGAGACATACATTTATATTTGGAGAAAGTAAATTGGAGACTTGAGTAGTTAAGTTGTAGGTCCTCTGTGTAAAAAGTTAGTAAACTGAAGTAAATCGGTATCAATGCAGTATAACAGGAGAAAGTGCAGGTGTGTTGTTGTGCAACATTTTACCAAATGAAGTATAAAAAATGGGACTAAAATTTCACATCAAGTTCCAGGTACTTGCAGCTTCCACCATCAAGTTCCAGATACTTGCAGTTAAGGGGGTGGATACGTATTGGGTTGTCACCTGTGATTAGTTAAGAGTTGACCAACATAGATTATATGTTGCAGACAAGATATAGGAGAAAGTTGGACACTGGAGAACAGGTGGCATCTTTTAAAGAACAAAGAAGTTTAATTTTGTTTCCACAGCTTGGATTCAGCAAGCACTGAGAAAACCATGACGTCCTTGAGATGGACCCCTTTCTTTCTTCCTTCGGTCCCAGTGCTGCTTTTGGCCCTGGTCCAGATCCTGGTCCTGTCTGGCTCTGTGTCATCAGCCCGCTCTGACAGGAACATGGTGTCAGATGAGTATGTGGGCGCCATGGTAAATGCCACTGTCCTGGATGGGCGAGAGAACATTGTCCACATGATGAGCTTTGATGATGGGACATATGGACAGAACTCACCAAAGGTGGATACAAGAGGTGTTGTGATCGCACCTGCTCCACATCACGGAGGTAAGAAGGACACAATAGAACTGATTACACACACTTTAGGAGGAGTTTGGTAACAAACTGGATACCCCAATGATAAGTAGATAACCTGTCTACAGGCTTAGCCACAGCCACCTTGTCACTTAATTTATTTGTTTATTTATTTATTTTGTCCTTTTGCTTTATCCCGTGAGTTCAGGGTTGCCACAGTTTTGAACAGGTTTTACGCCTGATGCCCTTCCCGACGCAACCCTCCTCAATTTGTACCGGGCTTGGACCGACATTTAGTGTTCATAGCTGTGGACAGCTGGGGAGGGGAATGGGCTGTTGGGGTGTCTTCAGTGTCTTGTCCAGAGACACTTCATATATTACATATAACCGGGACCAGAAATCGAACCACTGACCCTGTGGGGGTCGCCCCCTTGTCACTTAGTAAATAAACTAATTCTATCAGTTGAGTCAATATATATGGCAGAGAGAGAGAGCCAGAGCTTAGCCAGAAGGTGACAGACTAGGGCCTATTAGTCCTTGTCGAACAACAGCATTTCCTTTCACAGCATAAACAGTAGCCATGCTAACACTGTTGTGGTGATCAAACAGAATGCATTTTGGCAGTCTATGGTGGCTTTTGTTTTCAATGAGAGTGAAGAGTTTTGCACACTGCATTTGCATTGTGACATGCTTCACTTTTCTTCAGTCTACTACTACAATTTTTTGTTAGAGCAACCTGAATATGTCCAGTTGAAAAAAGTTAAATTGCTGATGTCAGCTGCTTTTCTACAAATGTTTTTTTTTTGTTGTTGTTTTTTATTGTCTGATCCGAATTGAGAAGAAACCATATAATTGGAAGTGGATTTGCAAACTTAACTGAAACATCCCAAAATAAATAAAATCATTATCCTCATCCAAACAAGTGTCCTGGATGAGCTGGCCCATCCCCTTTCTGTCTCATGCACCTGCATAGATCTGTTTCTATGTTCAGCGTAGTTGAGAGAAGCCTCTTACTCTTAACCAGAGCGAGAGCAGGTACCCTTAACCTGTCCATTGTGAAGACATTTAGAGAAATTATCAATGTTTTCATAAATGTAAATGGACACCAGATCACCTAGATACTGCGTGCCCAAAAGGAGGGTAATAAGGAGGTGTTTCTTGTATCGGCTGGAATGAACCCAGCGGCCTTAGTTTACTCTGACTAATTAGAGAGCTCTGAATTTGGTCTGCACACTTGGGTGCAATCGTTTGCATCTCCTCATTTTGAAATGGGAAATTAAAACAATGAATTGTCTTCCATTTACATACATTTATTGCCCATTTTTAAAATTACATTTTTATACAGTGCTTTACATTGAAATGGAATATAAAGGGGTCAATATTAAGTTTTTCCGCAAACCAGTAAATAGTACCAGTTCCGATTCAGCAAGTACAAATGTTATTTCGTAAACAGAAGTTTCAAAATGGTCAATTAGTGTATAAACAAAGTTATTAAAATAATGAAAATTACATCTGTGCAAATGTTTGCACCCCCTGTGATAAATTATTTAAAAAATTATTTTAATTCATTTATGAGAGTTCAGTTTTTAATTCTCGGTTTGTTTGTGTTGTGTTTCGCTCTTTCTCTTGGTGCAGTAGATGTTGTTTTTGTAGTTGTAGTGGTGTAGCTGCTGTAGCAGCTGTGCTGTGCTGTGCTCTGCTCTGTGTGGAGACACTGCAGACTTTTTGAGGCCTCTGAAGGTCGGAGTGTCTCTGCTCTGAAGTGTCAGATTACAGGGAGACGGTCCAAGGACACTGCAGCAGCTGGATGAAGCATCCACTGTCTGCAGCATCACAGCCACAAAAAATCTGACCTTTGTTCAGTCTGATCCATCCACGCTCAGCAACATGAAGTGACGATGAGATTTTATCTAAATTATGAAAGCTTTGTCATTGTCATTGATAGCTGAATGAGACAAGCATCTCTTTGATTCTGGATCTGCTGTGACTAGAACTGTTTCCTTCCTGGTTCTCTGTGTCTGAGCTTATCTGAGATCAGCCATTGTTGAACACACAGACCTGATCTGGGTCTTATTTATTGGTCTGATTGTCCCAGCACCAACTCTATGAGTTGTTTGTGTTCAACCAAGCAGAGACATGATGAGGTCCATTACAGAGACAGAACATAGCTCAGACTGAATCATGCTCATGCTCATACGGAGATGAGTCATACAACAGACATCTGGTTTCAGTGGGTTTAAAAAAGCGGGGAGAACCCACACCTTTCACCCCCCCCAATGTCAGTGTTGAGCTGTATTAATTAGCAGCCAGCAGGATCGTGTCTCATCCTGTGCTGAAGTCTGAGCTCATGACGACAGGAGCAACTGTTCAAGATTTAAAGAACTTATCCAGAGGGAAACAGATTTGCCTTGTTATGGCTTCTCTCTGCTTACAAAGAAGTAATCTAATACAAAAAACTTTTCCAACAATTGACAGTGGGAATATATGTAAGGAATAAATTGAGGTGAATGATAAATGGTCTGCACTTATATAGCGCTTTTCTACCTATTGGCACTCAAAGCGCTTTACACTGCTTCTTATTTACCCATTCACACTCACAATCACACACACATTCATACACCGATGGGGGAGCTGCTATGCAGCTGGCCAACACTCACCGGGAGCAACTAAGTTGGGGTTCAGTGTCTTGCTCAAGGACACTTCGACATGTGACCGGAGGAGCTGGGAATTGAACCAACAACTGTGAGAATGGTGGACAACCGCTCTACCTTCCTGCGCCACAGTCGCCCTATGATACACAGCAATGTAATTATTTGATACAGAGAAGAAGGACATAGTTAATGTGACGGAATTTAACATTTTGTAAACAGCATAATTAGTCAATCTGTCTCAATATTACTATGTTACAACAAAGAGGGTGGATTTATTAGTTCAAAATATTAACAAGCAGCTCCTTGAGAAAGTAAACAGTTTTCAGATTATCTCACTGAACGTGTTGGGACACATTATAAAATGCCTTGATGCTGAGATGTGTGAAGATTAATTTTATTTCTGACCAGCAGCAGTTTCCTCGGTTTATGACAAATTTTATAGACTTCACAATAAAACAAATTTTGACCTGAAGTTGCACAGTTTTTAGCCTAAGACAGGAATCATCTCCTCACACAAACATTAGAACCAGAAGTAAAGTCATCTGAGGAGGTCCAGTGACCTGCAGAAACTTGTAGATGCTGAACCAATCACCTCCTGACACTCACCTGGTTCCATACACGCACTGACTTGTAACAGCTAACTTTCAGATTAAGCAGTTTACAATCAGAAAACATTTGTAATGCAGAGAAAAGTGTGAAACACTTATCATAAAATTCCAGAGATCAATGTGGCTTGGATGTGGAATCACTGAAAAATAAACATTTATTAATAATCACAGTGACCTGTTGATCTTGTAATGATGCAGTAATTAATTCAGTAACGTACATATACGTGTCTCCTCAGTGTTGGACCGGCAGGGCTGCGACCCTGGCACCCATTTTCTGATCCCCCACCAAGGCATCCACTGGGTGGCACTGCTGCAAAGAGGAAACTGCACCTTTAAAGAGAAGATTCTGAAGGCGGCAGCCTACAATGCTACGGCCGTCCTAGTCTACAACAACTCCACTGACAAGACTGTCATGATGGGACATGAAGGTCAGAAATCCAGGTTCACCCTAGCCACATTTAGGGGGAGGGAGAAGTTTTCTGAGCTTAGTGTCACTTCTGACTCTGAAACTAGTGAACTTAGAGACACACCTAGAAATCTCACCCTGTTTACTTGAACCCGGAGGTGAGGGCCAAACCCTTCATTTTGAAACCTTCATTCTGAGTTCCATGTCTAAACTCATTCCCCCTGTAGTTGCAGATTCCTGCTCTGTGGTTTTACAGTGCATTTTGCTGTTTATCCATTCAATCCCAGTGCTGCCCACAATCCCAACCATGTTCAAGTTAGTCCAGATTAATGGTAAATGGTCTGCACTTATATAGCGCTTTTCTAAATATTGGCACTCAATGTGCTTTACACTGCTTCTTATTCACCCATTCCCACTCACAATCACACACATTCATACACCGATGGGAGAGCTGCTATGCAGTTGGCCAATGCCCACCAGTAGCAACTAAGTTGGGGTTCAATTTTCTTGCTCAAGGATACTTCGACACATGACCGGAGGAGCTGGGTATTGAACCAACAACTGCAAGATTGGTGGATAACTACTCTACCTTCCTGCACCACAGTTGCCCTGAGACCTGAAGAAGTCTCATTTGACCTGGATCCTGTCCAAATGAACTTCCATTAGACCAGGGGATGTATTACAGAAACATTTTATGTTTAGTCTTAAGATAGGAAAAGTATACAGTTAAAACAATGTAATGGTATTGTTTGCAGTTCCCTGTTTTTCTGCATAAATTGGTCGTGAAATTCAATTCAATTCAATTCAACTTTATTTATATAGCGCCAATTTACAACAAAGTCATCTCAAGGCACTTTTACAGAATAAAGTCCAGACTACACAAGTATGTAGAAGCAACCCAACAAATCCCCCTTGAGCAAGCCCTAGGCAACAGTGGAGAGGAAAAACTCCCTTTAATGGGAGAAACCTCCAGCAGAACCAGGCTCAAGGGTGGGCGGCCATCTGCCTTGACCGGTTGGGGTGAGTGGAAAGTGGAGAAAGAAAAGAAAAGAGCAACGAAAAGCAACAACAAGAAAAGCAACAACAAAACAACAAAAAAGCAACAACAAAGCATTGTACAGGTTGTAGGACACAGAATTAATGGCATACAGTGGTGAAAAATAAATGTATAGAGAAAAGCTAGTTCAGGTTGACTGAGCAGTTTTAACTATAAGCTTTATCAAAAAGGAAGGTTTTAAGTAAAAGTAGAGAGGGTGTCTGCCCCCCGAATTTGGATTGGAAGCTGGTTCCACAGGAGAGGAGCTTGATAGCTAAAGGCTCTGCCTCCCATTCTACTTTTGCAAACTCTGGGAACCACAAGTAGGCCTGTATTTTGGGATCGAAGTGGTCTAATCGGGCGATACAGAACTATAAGATCTTTTAAATATGATGGAGCTTGACCATTAGGAGCTTTGTATGTAAGGAGGAGGGTTTTGAACTCTATTCTAGATTTTATGGGAAGCCAATGTAGAGAAGCTAGTGAAGGTGCAATATGATCTCTCTTTCCTAATCCAGTCAGCACTCTTGCTGCAGCATTTTGGATTAATTGAAGGCTTTTTAGAGAGTTATTAGGACACCCCAGAAGTAGGGAATTACAGTAGTCCAACCTAGAAGTAACAAATGCATGGACCAGTTTTTCGGCATCACTTTGAGACAGGATGCTTCTAATTTTAGCAATGTTCCGTAGGTGGAAGAAGGCCGTTCTAGAGATTTCTCTTATATGTGACGTAAACGCCAAATCCTGGTCAAAAATAACTCCAAGGTTCCTCACCGCAGTACTGGAGGCCAAAGTTATGTCATTTAAAGTAACTATATTGTTAGACAGCATATTTCTCATGTTTTTAGGCCCAAAGAGGATGATTTCAGTTTTGTCTGAATTTAGAAGTAGGAAATTGTAGGATATCCGGGTCTTTGTCTTTTAGACATGCCTCAAGTTTGACTAATTGGTTAGTATCTTCTGGTTTCACAGATAAATAGAGCTGGGTATCATCTGCATAGCAATGGAAGTTTATGGAATGTTTCCTAATAATTTTGCCTAAAGGTGACATGTACAGATTAAAAAGTATTGGTCCTAACACAGAGCCCTGTGGAAATCCATAGCTAACTTTGGTGCATAAAGAAGAGTCATCATTAACATGAACAAGTTGGAATCTGTCTGACAAATAAGATTTAAACCAATGTAATGTGTTTCCTTTAATCCCAAATCCATGTTCTAGTCTCTGTAATAAAATGTTGTGGTCAATGGTGTCAAATGCGGCACTAAGGTCTAGTAAGATGAGTACAGACAAAAGTCCATTATCTGAAGCCAGGAGAAGATCATTGGAGACTTTTACCAGTGCTGTTTCTGTACTGTGATGAGCTCTAAATCCTGACTGAAAGTCTTCATACAAATTATTCCTGTAAAGGTGATCACATAATTGTTTTGCAACTACTTTTTCAAGGATTTTAGAAATAAACGGGAGATTTGATATTGGTCTATGTGATCTGATCTTCACAAAGGTCACAAATATCAACAAACTAAATATTTATACGACAATAAAACATAAACAATCATGATTCTTTCATGTCTGCAATAAATACAGCAAATTAAAATTAAACATACAAAGTTATAGTGGAAAAAGTGATGGCAACAGTTGATAAAGTTTAGATAAAATTTATTTACGACTCACAGGGAAAGGTCCATAAACCACAACCACATAAACCACTGCTGACCTAAGAGAGTGTGATAGATTTTACAACAGGAGGATATCCAACAGACACTGTGGGCTGAGACCACGAAAACATTTTAAAAACAAATAAAATTAATATAAAATCAATATAAAAACAACCCGGGATCCAATGTGCCAAAATGACTCCCTCATTTTCTTGAACCCAGCTTCAATAAGTTTATTTCAAGTTGGAATAAGGTGCTGTCAGCACGATCTGTTTACAAGCACAGATTTCCCTGTAAACAGTTTCTATTCCTCCTCCACAACCAGACTTCCTCATATGTCTCAATTAGCTTGTTAATATAAGTTGTAAAGTCCGACTACAGATACTATATCAATGTGTCAGATACACTTTTATTCAACTGGTTATTTTGTTCTGCTTTTCATCTAATTCTCTGGCTTTTATGACTCTGATATTTGTGGAAGACCCTTTCTAGAGATTATGTATTGTGTATTATGTTTTTTACAGTCATAGAATATAATTAGTGGGTGCAGACTATGTGATCAGGAGTGGCTAGCTCAGTTTATTCCTATGGTATCTAAAGAAAAATGTGCATCAGCCGTACATCATGTTTGAGTTGCCATCAAGTGCATATAATTACCAGCCCATAGAGGTTTGGACTAAGACAAAAAATGGTAATGGAGATACCACTTAGCAAAGAAGAAGCTAATTTATGCATATGATCATGTGCTGTTAACAATTGGCAGCTAGTTTGAGATGAAGTAACAAGACGGAGTTTTTTATATTCTATACAACCAACGGTGGCAAAAGGGAATTTTATTTGGAGCAAAGACGAGGGAAAAATGCATAATCACTATTTTGAGATTATAAAACACAGCACTACCCAATACATTGAAGTTACTTGACCAACATCAAAATCAGTGATCAGTGTCAGAAAGCAATGAAACTAAAGATTAACAGCAGATTCTAATTGATTAAATCCAACTTTATTAATTTAGTGCCAATTCACAAGAATGTCATCTCAAGGCACTTTACAGTCAGGATTATAAAGTCAAGATTATAAAGATATGTAGAGAAAACCCAACAAATCCCCCTTGACTAAGCCCTAAGCAACAGTGGAGTAGAAAAACTCCCTTTTAACAGAGTAAGCCTGTAGCAGGACCAGGCTTAGGGTGGGCGGCAATCTTCCTTGACTGGTATCCCACCTGGTATCCTGCCAATCTTAGTATTAAGCTTCGTAGCGGATTAACCAGTCCTTAAAAAGTCACGGCGTGGTGAGTTCAGTCCTCCTTGGTCCTCTTTTACTTGAGCATGCAGACCACAGGTTTCGGCCTGCATAGTTGCTCCTTGAGGGGTCGACTTTAATCGTGGGCTATTTTTCACAATAGTGCTCGATTCAAGCAACTTAGCTGTTTGTTAACATTCATTCACCAGTTTTCTTGGTGTTCCTATCAAATTCGCAGCTTCCCAGCTTAGCTATTCATTCTACCAGGTACCGTGGCGCCATCCATGATGCCAAACCCTACAAATTGAAGCCCATTCAAGTATTGCACAATAAACCTAGGAATGTCTTTATAGCACTCGTTAAACACTTTCAAACATGCCTTGATGTTGTTCAGATTCTTCTGTGGTCCTTTATGTGAAATACAGTGTTGCATGGTTTGCAAGTAAACGTCAAATAGCAGTTTTTTAGACTCTTCTGAGGAACATTAATCGACACAACTAATGTTAGGTAGTCTGGTCTTCTTCTTTCTTCTTTTCCTTTCGGCTGTTCCCTTTCAGGGGTCGCCACAGCGAATCATGTACCTCCATCTAACTCTATCCTCTGCATCCTCTTCACTCACACCAACTAACTTCATGTCCTCCCTCACTACATCCATAAATCTCCTCTTTGGTCTTCCTCTAGACCTCCTGCCTGGCAGCTTCAACCTCAGCATCATTCTACCGATATATTCACAATGTCTTTTCTGAACATTCAATTCAACTTTATTTATATAGCACCAATTCACAACAAAGTCATCTCAGGGCACTTTACAGAATAAAGTCAAGATTATAAAGATGTATAAAGAGAACCCAACAATTCCCCCCTGGAGCACGCCATAGGCAACAGTGGAGAGGAAAAACTCCCTTTAACGGAAGAAACCTCCAGCAGAACCAGGCTCAGGGTGGACGGCCATCTGCCTCGACCGGGTTGGGGTGAGTGGAAAGGGGAGAGAGAAAAGAACAGAGCAACAAAAAGCAACAACAAAACATCAGGCAGATTGGTAGGACCAGTAGCTGCACGCTGGAAGACACACAGCTTCATAGCCGGGGAACACCTGCAGAAAGGGACAGAGAGAGGGGGACAGAGGAGGACAAAGACAACTACGGGAGAGAACACACAGAGTTAATGACATACAGTGGTGACAATTGCGGGGTGAGAGGAGAGGAGAGATGGTCAAGAGGAGGAAAGGAGCTCAGTGCATTGGGGGGTGGGTCCCCCAGCAGTCTAAGCTTATGGCAGCATAACTATAACTATATGCTTTATTAAAAAGGAAGGTTTTAAGCCTAGACTTAAAAGTAGAGAGGGTGTCTGCTTCCCAAATCTGAACTGGGAGCTGGTTCCACAAGAGAGGAGCTTGATAGCTAAAGGCTCTACCTCCCATTCTACTTTTGGAAATTCTGGGAACCACAAGTAGGCCTGCATTCTGAGAGCGAAGTGGTCTACTGGGATGATATGGTGCTATGAGGTCTATATATGATGGAGCCTGACCATTCAGAGCTTTATATGTAAGAAGCAGGGTTTTAAATTCTATTCTAAATTTAATGGGAAGCCAATGGAGAGAAGCTAGTGAAGGTGAAATATGATCTCTCTTGCTAGTTCCAGTCAGCACTCTTGCTGCAGCATTTTGGATTAATTGCAGGCTCTTTAGGGAGTTACTGGGGCATCCTGAAAGTAGGGAATTACAGTAGTCCAACCTAGAAGTAACAAATGCATGGACCAGTTTTTCGGCATTACTTTGAGACAAGATGCTCCTAATTTTGCCAATGTTCCATAGGTGGAAGAAGGCTGTTCTAGAGATTTGTTTTATATGTGAGTTAAAGGACAGATCCTGATCAAAAATAACTCCAAGCTTCCTTGCAGTAGTACTGGAGGCCAGACTTACGCCATCTAGGGTAACAATATGGTTGGACATCATATCTCTGAGATTTTTGGGCCCAAATACTATGACTTCAGTTTTGTCTGAGTTTCAAATTAAAAAATTGTGGGACATCCAGGCCTTTATGTCTTGTAGGCATGCTTGAAGCTTTATTAACTGATTATTTTCATCTGGTTCCATAGATAAATATAGCTGGGTATCATCAGCATAACATTGGAAATTTATGGAGTGTTTTTTAATAATGTTGCCTAAAGGAGACATATATAAAGTAAAAAGTATTGGTCCTAACACAGAGCCTTGTGGAACTCCATAGCTAACCTTTGTGTGCATGGAGGATTCATCATTAACATGAACAAATTAAAATCTATCAGACAGATAAGATTTAAACCAACCTAGTGCAGTTCCTTTAATCCCAATTTCATTTTCCAGTCTCTGTAATAAAATGTTATGATCAATGGTATCAAATGCAGCACTAAGATCTAACAGAACAAGTATAGAGATGAGTCCATTATCTGAGGCCATGAGAAGATCGTTGGTGACTTTTACCAGTGCTGTTTCTGTACTATGATGAACTCTAAATCCTGACTGAAAGTCTTCATACAAATTATTCCTATGAAGGTGATCACATAATTGTTTTGCGACTACTTTTTCAATTATTTTAGAAATAAAGGGGAGATTAGATATTGGTCTGTAATTGGCTAAAACACCTGGGTCAAGACAGGGTTTTTTAAGTAATGGTTTAATTACAGCTACCTTATAGGCCTGTGGTACATAGCCTGTTTCTAAAGATAGATTGATGATATCTAATATGAATGTATCTATTAAGGGTAAAGCTTCCTTGAGCAGCTTAGTTGGAATAAGTCCAAACCACCTCAATCTGGCCTCTCTGACTTTATCTACGAAACATCTAACATGAGCTGTCCCTCTGATGTACTCATTCCTGATCCTGTCCATCCTCGTCACTCCCAAAGAGAACCTCAACATCTTAAGCTCTGCTACCTCTAGATTTGCCTCCTGTCTTTTCTTCAGTGCCACTGTCTCTAAGCCGAACAACATTGCTGTTCTCACCACCGTCTTGAACACCTTTCCTTTCATTCTTGCCGATACTCTTTTATCACACAACACACCTGACACTTTTCTCCACCCGTTCCAACCTGCCTGCACTCGCCTTTTCACCTCTTTTCCACACTCTCCGTTGCTCTGAACCTAAGTACTTGACCCTAAGTACTTAAAGTCCTGCACCTTCTTCACCTCTGCTCCCTGTAACCTCACTGTTCCACCTGGGTCCCTCTCATTGACACACATGTATTCTATTTTACTGCGGCTAAGCTTCATTCCTCTGTTTTCCAGAGCAGACCTCCACCTCTCTAGATTTTCCTCCACCTGCTCTCTGCTCTCACTACAAATCACAATGTCATCTGCAAACATCATAGTCCATGGAGATTCCTGTCTAACCTCATCTGTCAGCCTGTCCATCACCAGAACAAACAAGAAGGGGTTCAGTGCCGATCCTTGATGTAGACCCACCTCCACCTTGCACTCCTCTGTCACACCTACAGCACACCTCACCACTGTCTTACAGCTCTCATACATGTCCTGCACCACTCTAACATACTTCTCTGCCACTCCAGATTTCCTCATACAATACCGCAGCTCCTCTCTCGGCACCCTGTCATACGCTTTCTCTAAATCTACGAAGACACAATACAACTCCCTATGACCTTCAAAGGTTCAAAGCAAATACTGCATCTGTTGTACTCTTTCTAGGCATGAAACCATATTGTCTCACAAATGCTCAGCTCTGCCCTTAGCCGAGCTTCCACTACATTTTCCCACAACTTCATTGTGTGGCTCATCAGCTTTATTCCTCTGTAGTTGCCACAGCTCTGCACATCTCCCTTGTTCTTAAAAATTGGCACCAGTACACTTCTCCTCCAGTCCTCAGGCATCCTCTCACTCTCCAAGATCTTGTTAAACAAACTAGTCAGAAACTCTACTGCCACCTCTCCTAGACACTTCCATACCTCCACAGGTATGTCATCAGGACCAACTGCCTTTCTACTCTTCATCCTCTTCAATGCCCTCCTCACTTCACTCTTACTAATCTTTGCTACTTCCTGCTCCACACCAGTCACCTCTTCTACCCTTCGTTCCCTTTCATTTTCCTCGTTCATCAACTCTTCAAAGTAGTCCTTCCATCTTCCCATCACACTCCTGGCATCTGTCAATACATTTCCATCCTTATCTTTAATCACCCTAACCACCTGCACATCCTTCCCATCTCAATCTCTTTGTCTGGCCAACCTGTACAAATCCACCTCTCCCTCTTTAGTGTCCAACCTAGCATACAAGTCCTCATATGCTCTTTGTTTGGCCTTTGCCACCTCTACCTTCACCTTACGCTGTATCTCCCTGTACTCCTGTCTACTCTCTTCAGTCCTCTCAGTGTCCCACTTCTTCTTAGCTAACCTCTTTCTCTGTATACACTCCTGAACTTCCTCATTCCACCACCAAGTCTCCTTGTCCGCTTTCCAGATGACACACAGAGTACCCTCCTACCTGTCTCCCTGATCAAATTAGCTGTAGTGGTCCAGTCATCTGGAAGCACCTCCAAACCACCCAGAGTCTGTGTCAGCTCCTCCCTGAAAACTACACAACATTCTTCCTTTTTCAACTTCCACCACTTCCTCCTCTGCTCTGCCTTAGTCCTCTCCTTATCTTCCTCACCACCAGCATCATTTTACACACCACCATCCTGTGTTGTCTGGCTACACTCTCCCCTACCAATACTTTACAGTCACTGATCTTTTTCAGATTACAGCGTCTACACAAGATGTAGTCCACCTGAGTGCTTCTACCTCCGCTCTTGTACGTAACCCTATGTTCCTGCCTCTTCTGTAAGAAAGTGTTCACTACAGCCATTTCCATCCTCTTTGCAAAGTCAACCACCATCTGACCTTCCGCATTCCTGTCCTGAAGACCAAACCTGCCCATAACAGTCTCATCATCTCTGTTCCCTTCACCTACATGCCCATTGAAATCTGCACCAATGACCACTCTCTCACCTCTGGGGATGCTCTGCATCACTACATCTAACTCACTCCAGAATTTCTCCTTCTCTTCTAACTCACATCCTACCTGTGGGGCATAACCACTCACAACATTGAACATCACCCCTTCAACTTCCAGCTTCAGACTCATCAACCTGTCTGATACTCTTTTCACCTCTAGAACATTCCTCACCAACTCCTCTTTCAGGATAACTCCTACTCCATTTCTCTTCCTATCTGACCCATGGTAGAACAACTTGAACCCTGCTCCTAAGCTTCTAGCCTTGCTACCTTTCCACCTGGTCTCCTGGACAAACAGTATGTCCACCTTCCTTCTCTGCATCATGTCGATCAACTCTCTAGCCTTCCCTGTCATAGTACCAACATTCAAAGTCCCTACTGTCAGTCCTACATTCTTAGCTTTCCTCTTGTCTCTCTGCCTACGAACACACGTTCCTCCTCTTCTTCTTCGTCTTCGACCAACAGTAGTCCAATTTCCACCGGTACCCTGTAGGTCAACAGCACAGGTGGCGGTCGTTGTTAACCCAGGCCCCGACCGATCACATGTTTGATTTAGCATGTGTTTTACGTCGGATGCCCTTCCTGCCACAACCCTCTGCATTTATCCAGACTTGGGACTGGCACAAGAAGACACTGGCTTGTGCCCCCTTGCAGTTGCATTAATGTTAGGTAGTCTGGTGTGATTAGGTTATTCAACAGCATCCCTATTGGGTTGAGGTCTGGGCTCTGAATTGGCCAATCCAAAAGGTGTGTCTCCAAAACCATTTTGTATTTACTTTGATGTTTAGGGTCATTGTCCTGCTGCATCACCCAGCTTCTAAGTTTCATCTTACAGACAGCCACATTGACATTATCCACAATGGCAAGTGGTCCCAGTCCAAAGGGAGCAAAACAGCCCCGCATCACAATACTCCCGCAACTGTACTTGTGTTGGGATGTTGTTTTTATATTGTTAATTTTACACCTCTTTTACAACATATTTAGTGATGTGTCTTCCCAAACAGTTCTACTTCAGGCATTGTGCAATGTTTTCTTTGGGAAGAATGGCTCCCTCCATTGTATCCTGCTATGGATACTGTGCCTGTTCAATGTTTTGCTTATTGTGGACTCAAAAAGTCATTCTGTTTGTTTTCTAGACAAAAAGAATCTTCTCAGGCATCTTGTCTGTTTTCTGGTCCACTTGCATCTTGATCTCAAGAGACTCAGAGACTAACCTGTGTGGCAGCACTGGAATTGAATAACATTTGTATTTTTGAGCAGCCATGAAAAGCATTTAAAACATTGCAGAGACCTTGATATACTGAGTTTGCTGAGTTTACAAGGGGTTAGAAGGTTCACTCAGTTCAAGATAACTGATGAATTCTGGTTATGTGAGGGGAGGTTTTGCATCAGACTTGGTAATCCAGCCTTGTGCTGCCAAGTCCTCGGTCTACCTTATTTATTAATAGGAATAGCATTGCTTGGTAAATTAATTTGACTTATCTACAGGGTTTTCTTTTTCTTTCTCTCTCTCATTCTCCTTCTCGTTCCTCTACTGCCAAATTAAACAGAATTTTTTTAGCAAAACAAAAGGTTTGCAGGTAACCACGTAGCAGTCACATGTACTCAGACTGCATACATCAGAAGATGTCATGTCTCAACCAGTAACATAGCGTAACAACTTTACATTCTCTATAACTAAACAGAGTGTCATAGTTAATTTTTTTGCAGACAAAAAAATACCCCATTCAGCAAGTAATTGTGGTGAAGTTAGAGAAGGAGCTGTAATTGTACAATGAGAAACAGGCTCTTGTCAGAGAGCAACTGATTCCAGAAAGGGAGAAATGTAAATTTGACAAATACAAAGCAGAAGTAAAAAAACCTAATAATGAAATACAAGTATGCCATTTATCTGTATTTCCTTAAATCTGCATTTATCTATATTTTTAATTTGTCCAAGTTTTATTTAATTTGTACTAACTATTTTTTTTTCATTGTAGTGATTGTAAATTTACAATAAATTACTCAATTCACTATCTATCCATGTATCTTTTATTTATTTATTTAACTCAATAAATATAACGGTACAAAGGATTAGCATATGTCTTGTGTTTGGCGCAGTGTTGAGTCCCAGTGGGTGCATTTCTTCAGCTTTATCACCTTCAGCTAAATCCATCTCACAGTCAGGGAGGTTTGCCAGTTCACATAGGTTGTGTTGCACTGCTGTGCCTTTTATGAATCTGACCACTTTCTCTGGTGAATACTGGAGGAAGTCTCAATTAATGTCATGGCATTTCTATGTGATACTTTGTGAAATTGTTAAAATGTTTAATCTATATGGTTGATGGACTACTGAGTTTTGGCCCCCGAGTTTGACATGTCCAGATAACTATAAAACAAACACAAAAGCAGCCTTTTCAAATTATTACAAGTAGGCCTATGATTTACATGACAAGATTTTTCTGAATTTTTGAGTGTGTTCGTTTCCCACTGGGCACATTAGGAATGGCTTTACTAACAGCCATTCAGACCTATTTTTCTAGATAAGTATTAATGTTAGATGATATATGCTTAGATGTTAGAATTTAAAAAAAATATTCTAACCATTATTCTAACTGCTTATCCTAAGTTCTAAAGCCTTTTCCAGCTTTCATTGAAATACTCCAAACAGCAGGAAAACATTTAGTAGTTCTGACATTAACAGTTTGCTGCAGGAAGTCAACAAAAAACAAGCTCTTGTAGTTATTAGTATTGGTAGTTGATGTAAAATAATGCACATAACAAATCATGCATGGAGCTATTACTCCAGATTTTTTTCATCTGTGAAAATACTATATATACTTAGTTTCTTGGTTTCTAAATTGAAACTAACAGAAAGGCGATAATTCTGCTATGGTTTATTAATAATGTCATTGTAGATGGTGTAGTCATACGTTTTTCCCTTTTGGTTTATCCTGTGAGTTCAGGGTCACAACAGCGGATAATTTGTCCCGATGTAGATATGGCACAGTTTTTACACCGGATGCTCTTCCTGATGCAACCCTCCCCAATACTGGAGTGCATTAATTAAGAAGTGGTACTAATGTTTTGGTGACCTTATTTGAAATGAATGAGGGCCTCGCTACAGTCTAAAACAGAACAACTTGATGATTTAAAAATATTCAAAACCTAAATACTTTACTGCTAATTGGATTACTTATTAGTTAATTCCATTGTAAACTAATAAGTTGTTGTCCCGAAGACAGGTCATCTATAGAGCTCTGTGGACCAGATCTAAATGAGGCCCATAAAATCAGTGCATAAACCCGATTTCATAACTCATTTTTGACCTAATCCTGGTTTTCATTCTACTCAGGTTCTGGTGCTTTTTGTTATATTGGTCCTTATTCTGGCCTTAATTCTGTGTGCAGGTACTGGTGACATGGTTGCGGTGATGATAACAGAGGCATATGGTAAAGAGATCCTGGCTCACTTGGAGAGGAACCTGACGGTCCTGGTCTCGGTATTAGTGGGTCAACGTGGTCACACCAAGAACATCAACCGAGGCTCCCTGGTCTTTGTCTCCATCTCCTTTATTGTGCTCATGATCATCTCTTCAGCCTGGCTCATCTTCTACTTCATACAGAAAATTCGCTACAGCAGCGCCCGTGACCGCAGCCAGGTGACCGGCTAATACACAACTAACAGAAAAACAGCAAACAGGCTAACAAACCACTAATGCTGAGTTTATGTTATGTTATAACCAATTTATGAGCAGCCAAGTCTAAAAACATTCACGCCAAGCCTTCCTCTCAGAAAAATTAGGAATTTCTGGCCATTATCATCGCTACGCCTGGGCAGAATAAAGTGTGGAAGTATCAACATAATGGTGCTAGAATGGGTACAAAACCACCAGCAGTTCATAAACTATTTTATAACTAATAATATTGAGTAGTTTACTTAAAAAGTGTATGTAGGTATGGATTTATAAGTAATTGGTGTTAGTATGGATTTCAAGCCATGAGTTCCAAATATATTAAACGTTCTTTGTAAAAATATAGGAAATAAATGTTTTAGCCCTACATTACCCCTGAAGTGTAGACATGTCATCTGGGGCTGTGTGATATCATTATATATTGTGACAATTTTTTTGACATTTGACATTTTTTCACACAGTGCGGATGCAGCAGTGTAGCAATACAAACATGCACAGATTTAAAAGACACAAAGAGGAAGATTTCATCTACTTAATTGTGTTGAGAAAATTAACCAGCATTAGAAACATTAATTCTGATTCATTTAACTTGTGAACATTAGCAACACAGCTATAGCTGTTGAGAGGCTTCCAGGGCTTACCTGCAACAACTACAGTAGACAACTCAATGCATGTGTTCACACTGTCAATAAATCACACCTTTAATTTTAACACAACAACTTGCACCATTACACATTTTTATTGCTTCTACTGCAAAATATACATTTTACAGATAACTGGATCTTTAATCGCTCATAAATGTGAAGGAATTACAAGCAATCATACAAACCTTTTCGAGAAATGCGAGGCACTCCACAATCAAAAGTAGCTTGCAAAAGTAGCTTGCAAAATACTTATTACAGTACAAAAAACAATTACTTAAAAGCCACCCCTAAATGTCTAATTAGAGCATTGATAGATAAATACTTTATTCATCCCAACAGGAAACTCACAGTTCACAATAGTTACTTCGTTCACACCAGGGAAGGGCAAAATAGAACCTGTGTCTGCTACTGAAGTAATTTTGATTACCTTACAAGTTTAGCTTACTAGCTCAAGTTTAGCTTCCATATCAACTAATGGTTGATATGGAATAGGTTGATATGGAATAGGTTTTCCTATGACGACACACAGATCTTTCTGTCCTTTCCTCCACATAACTCATCACACATTTCTGCCTGTCTCTCTGACATCTCTGCTTGGATGAGAGAAAGACATCTTCAACTCTTTGAGACAGAAGTTTAGTCTAGTCAGACATTCAATACAACACAACATCAACATACGGTCTTCAGGGATCGTCCCACTAAGTCTGACAGAAATCTGAGAGTCATCATTGACAACCACCTGCGCTTTACTGACCACATCTCTAGGATGGCAGTTTTGCATTCTACTCTGTCAAAAAGGGTACATGCCACACCAGTCTTCAGATTCCTTCACTAGCTTACTGTAGCTGCCCACATCAAGTTCAAAGGTCTGACTCCTGCCTACAGATTGGTCAAACTGAACAGTTACTGCCTCCCTCAAATCCCCTATTCAGGTCTTATGCTAATCCCTCCTGCCCACTGCCAGCGAACAGCGTCTGGTAGTGCCATCACTAAACAAGCTCAGTGATCCCATGATGGTGGAATGAGCTAACAAACTATGGGGGCTCAGCAGCCCCAGTCCCAGTATTCAGGAAACTGCTGAAAACAGAACTGTTCTCTACAAGTGTCATACAAATAAAGTTTCATATATTGGCTGATTAAATTCTAGACATGAAACTACATGCTGCTGACCACCTTATTAGACCAGGTAAGGCTGGTTTCTAAACAAATAGAAGCAAATGCAGGGGCTTTTTATTTAGATAAAAAGCACTATAAAGTACTTTTATTTATTTATTTTTGTCCTTTCGGCTGCTCCCGTGAGTTCAGGGTCACCACAGAGGATCATTGTCTGCATGTTGATTTGGCACAGTTTTACACTGGACGCCCTTCCTGACGCAACCCTCTGTCAGGAGGTAGAGGTCGAAACCCTCCCCAATTTCTACCGGGCTTGGACCGGCACTGCACAGCTGGGGATGTGAATGGGCTGGGGTTCAGTGTCTCTCCCCGGTCCAATATAGCAGCAACATTGACATATCGTAGCGATTGGCCAAAACAGCCAATGCAGAATCTTGGTATACAGTATATGTCTTTGGATTTAACAGGAAAACAAACCACTAACAGGCTAACACACTGCTAACAGGTAAAATGCAGGCAAACAGACAGGTTTTCTCCGTCCTCTACTTTAGACAGAGGATTATTATTTAATGAGCTGAGTCTCTGCTGAGAGTTTGATGGAACAGTCAGTGCTCACTTCCCCCATGTAATGTAGCTCTTCTGTTGGGACTCTATCTCCCCCTCGTCCCTCCATCTGCTGCAGACTTTCAGATCTGATCATGAAGTTTATTAAAAACCACAGGAAGTAAGAGGAAAATAAATTGCTATTTTCTGTTGAAAATGTTTTGGGTTTTTTAAACACATGAAAACTGAGGGCCATTATAATACCACATTTTCTATGTCCAGGTTAATGTTACTTTATTGTTCATGTAAATTTGGACGAAATTAAATGCCCTTTGTCTCTCTCAGCGTCGCCTTGGAGACGCTGCAAAAAAAGCCATTGGGAAATTGACGACAAGGACGGTGAAGAAAGGAGACAAGGTAAACAACACTGTGTCCAAATAAGTCCTCCTGGTGTCTCTTGGCTTTTCTGGCAGGTGTTTTATGAAAGAGACGCATAGTGATACAAAATCATCACAAATGTAAACCTGTTTTTGTAGATTTAAGTAATAAGGAGTTTCCTGTTCAATTTTCCTCCTTGTTTATTTGATGTGGTTATTGTGGGTTACTTTGTGTTTACTCCATGAATTGCAGGAGACTGATCCTGACTTTAACCACTGTGCAGTGTGTATTGAAGCATACCAGTTGAATGACGTGGTTCGAATTCTGCCCTGCAAGTGAGTGCCAAACACCAACAGGAAGTTTCCTGTATCTTTTGTCAGTCTCATTTGTTCCAAAAAAGAACATCTCTGGAGCTGATAGCTGAATGGTTAGGGTGCATCCAATGTAAATGGCGTCCGGGTTTGAGTCTGACTGGGAA
Source organism: Channa argus (assembly GCF_033026475.1). NCBI lineage: Eukaryota > Metazoa > Chordata > Actinopteri > Anabantiformes > Channidae > Channa > Channa argus. The sequence continues at coordinate 27,646,782 of NC_090206.1, forward strand.
CGTTTGCCGCATATTGTACCCCATCTCTCCCCTCATGTTTTCTGTCATCTCTGAACTGGAATCTATCTAATAAAGGCATAAAATGTCCCCTAAATTGTTTAAATAAATAAAATCTCTGCATCTTTGCAGACATGTGTTCCACAAAGTGTGTGTGGACCCCTGGCTTAATGAGCACTGCACATGCCCTATGTGTAAACTCAACATCCTAAAAGCACTCGGCATCATGGTGAGTCCCCGGTGACATAATTTCCACCCCAGATCCAGTCTAGGTCAAGATCATGTAGGTGTATTTGGGCTAAACCCATTCATTTTCATATTTATGTCCTCAGACCAGTCTTCCGTGTGTGGACAGTGTGGTGCTGGATGTTGACCGTCTGGGAGTCAGTCAGGCCTCTGGCAGCCAGAGGACACCACTGAGCAACAGCAACCAGCCATCCATCAACCTGGAGCCACTCAGCCCCCCCCACTCTGAGCCTTCACCAAGAACAGCTGCTGACATCACAATCACCGTGACCAGTAAATGAAGCAGGACATGACATGTCATGATGTGATAAACACAATAAAAGGCCTTCAACAGTTTTACTGTAACTGAGACCAAATGATACAGGCAACATTAGCTCATTCTGATGTAGAGCAACTTTATATCATCACACAGCAACTTTACTCGGTCTTCAGTTTTGTGTTGAATTAACAAGTTTGTTTTTCTGTGTTGTCAGGTGGTGGTCACTTCTTCAACAGAAACGCGATGTCTCCTTGCACCATTGTTTGTGAGATGGAGTTGCCAGACATCCAGGCCTCACTTAACCTCTATGATGACAACAAATCCTGAGGCCTGTCATCATGGTTACAAACCTGACATCAAGATGACCTTTTTCTAATGCAAAGAAGTCATACAGGGTTTCCTGTTGGAGCAGGGGTCTAAAATTATGACCTGAACTTTAAATCACTTATTAATTCAGACTCTATTCAGACTGAACGTTAACTGTATCCTGGGCACAGCTTTGGCTGGTTATCTTAAAATCTTGTAGTTTCTACAGAAAACAAGAGGAACTAAAACTAGTAGCTTGATCAAATTCTTAAAAAGACCTTCAAACAAATACTCCTGAGACTGAACTCTAGAACATCCTTTGGTCTGGGACCCATAACCTGAAGTAAGGTCTTCTTTTGTTTCTGGAAAATGATTCTAAGTTCCTATAAATGTTCTTCTCAAGGTCCCTGGGCACCTATAAAAGTATTTGGAAAACATATTTATGGTAATTTCCCGACTTCTCGTAACAAAGTCCTTCATACCTTACTTTATTCCCATACTAATTCTTTATTGTAACCTAGTTCCTTGAAGTTTTTGGTTTCTTGAAATTTTCCAGAGATACAGAAAACTTTCTTAGAGTTCCTAAAGATGTCCCTGATTGTTTAATGTTTTCCAGGAAAAGTTCTCAAGCTGCTAAAAGGCTGCATTGGATCATATAAGGGCTCTTAGGCTCTACAAAATGGCTAATGTGTTGCTGGAGAAGCTCTTGGGGACCCTAAAGGGTTCCCAGGAATGTCCCTGAGTTCCTAAAATGCTTCCTGGACCTTTGCAGCTATAAATGTTCAAGGGGATTAAGGGAAGGGGATGGTGACCCAAATTCCCTAAAATTTACTGGGTTTCTGCAAATATTCCCAAGCTCCTAAAAAGGTTTTGCCTTTTCTGATGTCTTAAAAACTTTCTAAAAAGGTCCAAAATTACTTCAGGAAAATTTCCTGAGTGCCTTAATGGCTCCTGACAATATTCCTAACAGTGCTCCTGTTTCCCAACACCTTAAAAGGTTCCAGGGGTTCTTGGAAATGCTTCAGCAAGAAGTTCTAAGGTCTTATAAGGGTTAATGGTTTTGGGAATGTTTCATAGTCACAAAGGTACCATTCAAGGAAAACGCAAACAAATATCTGCACTGTACTGACTGTCTCACCTAAATTGAAATGTCAGCATTAGGATTCAACCTAGAGAAAGTTCATTTCAGTGTTTCCTGTTCTTCTGCAATCAGTCTCTGAACCCAAATTAACAGTGGATGAGAAACAGTTGGAACCAAACTGACCCTCTAATTGACTGATTGCTACAACCTTAAGAGACTCTTCTGGACTCCAGTCAGGGTCTTGGTTCAGTCTGAAGACCTGGAACTGGGTCAAAACTCCTCCTCTGTACATACTGACTGTGCCGGTTCTTCCTGTTCATTATCAGACTGGGAGAAGAACCATAAGAGGATCTAGACGTTGATCGTGTGGACAGAATAATTTTGAAAACTTACAGTGTTAACTCCCATGTAGCTAAAAACATGTTTCTCTGTAAAAGAAGAGGACCTTTGATTTAAAGGAACAGTTTAGCATTTCAGCAAACAGAAAATCTGTGTTCGGTAACATTTGGAGTTCCTATAAGAGCCATCCTTCAGTCCTTCAGCTGTCGATTCAAATGAAAAGATGAATTTCAGATCCATGTTAATGTATTTAGCCTAGCTTATCACAAAATGTTTGCTTAAAATCAAAGGTTAGGCTGAATTATTTGTCTGATTTTATTCAGTTACCTAACCAGTCTGTCCCGAAGTTCACATCTGAATCAAATCTGGGCCCTCATGTCTGACAGCCAACGAGTAGAGAAGCAAGACTTCACTAACAAGAACTTCAAAGTTTTTTTTACTGCTTGTTCTCAGATTTAACAGGTCAGGTTTCTCCTGGAACATACACACATTGTTTTTATTCAAACACCAACATATTGAAATAAAGCTCAACATCAGGGTTCAAACATAAACAACAGGAAAAAAACTTTATGTACATTTTTGAAAACATGCAGTACAAATACACTCATGGATAATCCCATACTGACTATATCATCATCTGTGCAACCAGTTATATTTTTGTCATTATGCCACCATATGGTGGTATAATCTAAAAATAATAAACAGAACTTACAGAAGAATAAAAGATTTTAGTTATTATTCATGTTTGAGGCCTGATGAAGATACAAAGCTTGGACATGAGGTAAAAATAAAAAACTCTTACTATGTTTAAAAAAACAGATTCTGACAATTTTACATGATGAAACCAAACACCACTCTCTTTGAGTTAAACCGGGTGTTTTTAAAAACAACATTTTATGGATGAAACCACAGAATGTCGCATTGTGAGTGAGGTTGATCTGAAAAATTTGGTCACCTCCAAAATAAAAGCTCCCTTACATTTCATTTCTGTTGGCTCACAGGTGCCTGATCAGGTGTGAGGTCTGCAGCTGCTGATGTGTTCTGTTTATGTTTGGAGTCAGAGGAATTCCTGAAGTGGGCTGCTCCTTTGTATTAAACAGCTTCTGAATTATAATTATTATGGTGACGGGCATCAATATATAAACAGCATTATACAATCTATAACCTGATAAATTGATCAATATTATCTCTGACATGACCTGATCATGTTCCGCAGGACATTTCTGTCTCTGTGTCTTTGTCACATGATGATAATGACAAAGGTGTGTGATGCTTCAGTTCACTGTCTTTTATGCCTCAGCATTAAATGTCAAAGTGTAAATATTGCCTCTAAATGCCTTCCCAGTTTATTTAACTGTTTCTTCTTCACACAAACATGTCCCTCTCAAAACACTTTTGACAAAATTGTTAATACATTTTTTTATAGCAGTGGTTAATAACTTGTGGTCAATCAGTTGTTAACAGGATAAAGATATAAAATAATACAAAATATAGACTAACAAATAACAGTGAAGTTTTAATGACAATATATTAGCAAAAAGGGTCTAAATCAAAGTTGCCCCTTATCCCCTTATTTATTCTTTTTAACTATAGAAGTTTTAGGAGAAAAAGTAAAGAAATATGAATCATGAATAACAATGTATGTTGATGATAGCACCTTTAAGTCTAACTTAAGATCAAAAAATTTATGAATTCCAAAAAGTATTCCAAAAAGACTTTGTTCCTTATGGGCAAACCAAAAACAATGCATTTTAGTCAGTAACCAAAACAATAACTAAAACAAACAAAGTAACAAAAATGGCAAATGTAAAATTTTTTTTACAAAGATGGAAATAGTTGGGTCATGTAGAAGGATAAGAATAGAAAGATATGCATCTGTTGTCTATTGGTTAGTAAAACTTTTTAAGTGCATAGATGTATAGATGCATAGGTACATTTATGTGTAAAGTAGGCAGTACAGTACGGCATGTGTACAGGCACATGCATACGTGATAGGCTTAAAACTTTAATTTTTTGATAAACATGTCTTAATTCTGTGTGGACATGATGTTCTTACACTTTTACGTCTGTTTGTGAGTAAAGACTTTAACTGCTGTAAATGTAGTTTCCCTTTAACACCCGGACATGACGATAAGGAGTTTGCACTTAGAAAGTACAAAGTAGGGTTACAACACTCAAGTAAAAGTAAAACTGCTTGCCCTAAAAGTACTCCACTACAAGGACAAATATCTCTTCAAATTTTTTGTTCAAGTTCTGGACAGTACCCTAAAACCACAAAAACACTGTAAAACGACTGTAAAATGACTGCAAAACAATAAATAAATTAATACAATTTACAATAACAATAGAAATAGAATTTTTTTTAATTCAGTTAGAAAAAAGACAGTTAAATAACAGAAATAAGTAAAAGATTTAGAGTAAAAGATAATTGACACTTGAGGGGCAAAATGAATATAGCTCCTTAAGTGCATGTCCAGTATTCCATAAAATTGGACAATCTCTCTAATAGGAGAAGGAACATTTTACTACTTTTTGTTCTCCGGAATTCTGTGCGTTAAGGGCGAAAGCTGACGTTTCAAATGAAAGGAGCAAAATATTTTAGTATATTCTTGTCTTTAATAAGAATACATAAGAAGACCCACGCTTAGGTTTGGTTCGCTTTGTGTCCTCGATGGATGACGTCATGACGCAGCGTCCCTGAGTCTAACTACGTGTCTCACCCGGAAATGATGCGCAGTCACCAGACTAAAAACAAAAACAGCAACTGAATTAAACGGCCCAGACACCGTTGTTTGTCCCGGTTTAACTCCCGGTGTGTGAACGACGGACGGTGAACGGAGGCACGCGGAGATGTGGATCCAGCCTGAGGAAGTGCTGCTGGCCGGAGCCCTGTGGGTCTCAGAGCGGGCCAACCCGTTCTTCATCCTGCAGAGGAGGCGAGGACACGGCCGCGGAGGAGGTCTTTCTGGTTAGTACCGTTATATCTAACTATCGAAGGACCGGTCCAGGTCACTTCGGGTTTGTAAAATATAGGTGTCCGATGTCCAGTATAATGGCTACAGACCGCTACAGCCAGAACTGGATCACACAGGCCCTTAGACCTCAAGATTGCGTTTACTTAGGTTTGTGTTGGGTGGGGGGGTTCGAACTGAAGGTCCATTTACAGGCCTTTTCCTAAGCTTTCAGTTGACATGCTGCACTAAAGACTTGTTCACAACACAAGTCTTTAGCGCAGCATGTCAAGTTGTCATGGAGACAGATGTATTGTTACATAAACGTTCCACTGATTTTACTTTGTAACTTAGTTCACTGATGAAGACCATGTAACACAGTTGAAGGATCAGGGGAAGCTGCTGAGTGGATCTTTACTTGGTGTCAGGAATCCAGTCCTGGATCAGCATGGGGTTCAATGTCATGTCCAAAGTCACTGCAGCATGTGGTCCTGAGGAGCCAGGGTTTAAACCATTAACCTTTTGAGTGTTGGCTATTCAAGTCTCCATTACAGTTATATTTAATAGTCGCCTCCCCCATTCATCCATGTTCCCTGTCCTGAGACATCATCTTGTCCCCTGGTTTTATTTCAAACGGATTCTGAGGAAACTTTTTTGGATGAAACATGAAGAAGTAATATCTTAGAAACTGAGGCTTTTACTGTTTTATGGACTGTAAAGAAGCCTCAAACTAGTCAGTCAACCAACTAGTGACTGAAACCACTTATTAGCATTACCGTCAATAATCTGCTGCGAGTTCCATCAATGATATAGTGAAACTTCATTAAGCAGATTCCTGTGTTTCAGGCATTGAACCCAACACACATACTTCAAATTGTTTTATTTTATTAGATTTCACTGTTGACACGTCCTGCTCCACACAGTCCTGAGCTGCTCAGTCGTGAACCAGAACTCAGAGAGACAATCAGCTGTGACATTCAAACCTTGTTCGGTTTTATTAGTGTCAAAGATTAGAATTAGGTGTGTTTGTCCTCAACAGTTAAAGTATATAGTTTTTACACATGAGTACTGTGTCTGAGAAGGTAAAACTGTGGTATCTTAACACATCCAAATGTTAAGGATTTTTTAAATTTCCTGATTAATAATTAAATTCATAGTGTTAACCATTGAAGTTGCTATGGTAACGGTAAAAGCTGTGAAACATGATGATTCGTCAGAATCAAACATCAGGAAACAGCCATTTAGTAAATCATCAGTCAGCTGACAGGAAGTCATTCTCTAAGTAACATCAGCTGATCTGTGTTTACATTTGGTTTTATCAAAGTTCAGGTCAGTTAATTCATGTTTTATTCATGTGACCAGGTTGTAAATGTCTGCGCATCACAAGTCTACAAGCTTTAATTTCAGGATTTGGTCCAAACTACTATGTCAAACCGGGGGGGTAGCTAAAATGTTTTTAGACAAACTAACATATTATTAGTGTGGTTAATACATGTATAAAATAGCATAATTATAAGTAAAATTGTCTGTTTAAATACTTCTTCCTGCCTGAAGTCTGGGACAAACATTTGTTTGTCAAAAGGGTTTTTCTTAGACTTTAGACACTGATTCTAAAGGATTCACAACCAAATACTAAATTAAATCTGAAAGTCTGCCTGCTACAAACGGTGGCTATGATTCAACAAATACAGTGAGCTTCATGGAAATGTTGAGAAAGTGTTCAGTGTTCAGGTAAACGTTCTGAAGAATTTAAACTGGGAAACACAGGGCTGCGTTTTGGATTGGCTGTTGTTTTGTACTTTCTGATCTGCTTCTGCTGATGATTGTGGTGTTTTGATTTTCATTTAGTATTTGCATTTGATCAAATCTAATTCGAGTTCCTCATCTGACTCTTGGCAAATCATTTATTGAAACTGTTTAAGTAGTTTACAAATATGTGGAGTTTATTAATCCCACAGTTTTAAATGTCCACAATGATTTCAGGGTCAATTAGCAGACAAACACTTACTCTAACAGAAGATTCAGTATGAAGCACCAAACCAAACCATGTACTGTACCAGAGATCTTTGGCCTTTAACTTTGGCCTAACTAATTCTGCTCCTCACTAGGGAGAGAATTATCTTCATTCTTTTTTCTAGGGAGCCTGGTGGTTCAAATACAATTGGAGGGTTGCGGCAGGAAGGGCACCTGGAATAAAAACACATGCTAAATCAAAATGCGGGGCACCTTCTGCTGAAAGCTGTAAAAATTCTTTTTGTGTGCAGGTCTCCTGGTTGGGACCCTGGATGTGGTTCTGGACTCCAGTGCTAGAGTGGCCCCTTACAGGATCCTGCTACAGACTGCAGACTCTCAGATTTATTGGAACATCGCCTGTGGTGAGTCAGCTAGACTGGAGTGGACTCTATTAGTCTGAACCGTAATTGGGGGCTGTTTCTATTGTTTTGTTTACCCTCATATGTGTCATGCAGGCTCATCCAGGAAAGAGATCACAGAGCACTGGGACTGGCTGGAGTCCAACCTGCTTCAGACCATCTCCATTTTTGACAACGATGAAGATGTCACTACCTTTGTCAAAGGGAAGATCTCTGTAAGTTCTGTTCTCCTCAGGCTCTCTCCCTATGTCTATTTGTATGTGACGAATGTCACTTCCTGCAGGGCATCATTGCAGAGGAGAACCGAGGGAAGCAGGGGGATGAGGACGAAGACTGTGGGAAGTTTCGGGAGGCGGAGCTTAAGATGAGAAGACTGTTTGGGATGCCTGATGAGGAGAAGTTGGTGAATTATTATTCCTGCAGCTACTGGAAAGGAAGAGTCCCACGGCAGGGCTGGCTTTACCTGTCCGTCAATCACCTGTGCTTCTACTCCTTCCTGCTGGGCAAGGAAGGTACGACAGACAAATCACAGGCCAGAGTTTAGTGATGTCATCACTGAGTATAATTTTAGATTTTACTAAACAGTAAAAATGCAGCTGTTTTTGTATGAAAAAATGTTTTTTGGTTTGAACTATTGTTGTTTGTACCCAAAGGTATTTCTGTTTTTACCTAAAGGTACTCCTGTTACTTGCTAAAAATAAAGGGATGGAATTTTAGTTGAAACACTTGTAAAGTTACTATTTTATTTACTGAAAAGTTAATCCTTAAAATAATTTAGGAATAACACAATCGTAGCCATATATTTATTTTGCATTTTATATATTATATTTAAATTTGAATTATCTCTTTTTCATTATTCATCCCACCCTCAGTAACCCTTGTGGTGCCGTGGATGGAAGTGACCCAGCTGGAAAAGAATGCCACATTGGTATTTCCAGAGAGCATTCGTGTCAGTACTCGCCATACTGAGCATTTCTTCTCTATGTTCCTCACCATCAATGACACCTTTAAGCTGATGGAGCAGCTCGCCAACATTGCCATGCGCCAACTGCTCGACAATGAAGCGTTCGCTGCTGACCGCTCTCTGCCCAAACCCTGCAAGACGCTCAAGAATGTCTCTGCTCTTAAGAGGTCTCTCTTTGATCAGAAACTGTGCACTTGTGGAGCTGACAGGGTTTATAGAATAAATGATACTATCTGTGACAGTGAATCACCACAATGTACAATAAGCAGCACATAACTAAAGATACACAAGAGCATTTCCATAAATAAGATGAGTATTAATACGCAGACGATGGTGATTCTAGTTATTAAGCAGCTTTTAGTTTGTCCAGCTGAATCATGAAACTAAGAGTGACTTCTTATGACCTGATCAGCTGTTTCCTGTCCATGTCATTCATTCAGGGATTTGGACGCCCGGGCGAAGAATGAGCGGTACCGGGCAATGTTCAGGCTGACACAGGATGAGCGTCTGGACGGACACACAGACTGCACACTATGGACCCCGTTTGCTAAGATGCACGTAGTCGGACAACTTTTCATCTCCAACAACTACATCTGTTTTAACAGCAGAGAAGAAGACCTGTGTCAACTCATTATCCCACTCAGAGAGGTAAAAAGTCTGGTCCTGTAACTATTGCAGTTTTCAAAGATTCAATCAGTTAAATATGACTGCAGAAACATCTTGTGGCAGCTGACTTTAACTCCAGCAAATAAAACACCACTCTCACATTAGGACTTTAGTACCTATCCCACTGTCACAGGTCGAGAGGCATGAAACCTGGACTGGTGTCCAGTTTGTCTCAGGGCACAGAGAGACACACAGACAGACATCCATTCATACTCAAATTCATACCTACATGCAATTTAGTCACCAGTTAACATGCATGTCGTTGGACTGTGGGTGGAAACCAGAGGAAACCCGGGAGAAAATGCCAACTCCACACAAAAACGTTGGCTTTGAATGTTTTTAATTTATTCTGAAAATTGGTTTATTTCTCAAAACATGACTCAGCAATGCTAAAATGTCACCAAATTGAAGCTGCTATTTCAACATAAAAAAACAGATTTGGTTTGTCCTCTGGACTGTTTAGAAAAATAGTGGTGCAACACAGCAGCTTACCTAAACAGGGAGGACACCATGCCCCGTGGATGGCAATTCTAAATAAAGAAAAATCTCCATGTGATGTGCTTAAGTGTTACAGATTGTAAAGGAAGCGGCGTTGGGTAATGTGTAGCCAGTGTGTCCATCAGAACTTGCTTCGTTATTAGGTTGTGACAAATCTGGCTTAACGTTAGCTCAGCATATAGGCAGCCATTGGTGTAGTTTATTCATAGCCATTTCTCTAGCTGAGAAAGAGTGGATTTCTAACCAGTCTGATGTAGAAAGTTTTTGATTGAATTTCTTTTTAATCCCATTGATGTCAGTGTTTTAAGCTATAAAACTTAGCATTTCTGAATCAGGCCCCTCAGTATGTGGATCTATGAGCTTTCTACTGTTTGTCTCATTCACTGGTTTTATGAACAATAGTCAAAACTGTATTATTTCTGACTTCTGAATGAGAAGAAAATTCAGATACATATATGGATAGCAATGGATCTTTTAGTTCTTTTTTATCTTTTAATAGAAATTCTTAAGTGAAGTTAAATTCAGTAAATGATTGAAAACTAGATTAAAACTTCATAAAATGATAAAATCCCATATTATTTTTCTATAAATTGACTGATCAGGCACTCTTCTATTTTGCGAAGTAAAGAGGTTTTGAATTTTGCGTCTAATTCATTCCTTTCATTCATTCACTCAAGTACTCACACACCATGTAAGATGCTGGTCTGATCCACCAGGAGTGATGTTCAGTGCCTGAAGGACACCTTCATTAAGGATCTGGTGATCACTGACTCTGAAATTATTGGAGTTACAGTTGCCTCAAACTTAATTTTCAAATCATCATTATATTAAAAAGTCATCAGTAATTATATATCATCTGTATTTATTTACTTCGCTGTGACTGTTTATAAATCTAAATTTTAATTATCATTTATTTATTTATTATTTAGAATTATTTATTTAGTTGTTCATAAAGTTTAGTATTTAGAGTTGATTTTGGACTTTTTAGTCAGGCATAGCTCAATGTCATAAATTTGTGAAGACTTTGAACATCCCACCATCTACAGTATATAATATCATCAAAAGATTCAGATAATCAGGAGGAATCTTGCATAAAGGCAAGGCCAAAGGTCAAAATTGGATGCAAGTGATCTTATGGCCCTCAGTTGACACTGGCCCTCACAGCCATGATTCTCTACTGGACGTCACTGCATGGGCTCAGGAACGCTTCCAGAAATCACTGTCTGGGAACACAGTTCACTGTGCAATCCACAAATGTGAGTCATCCAAAGAAGAAGCCATATGTGAACCTGATCCAGACACTCCTCCGCAGTCTTTGGGTCAAACCTAATTTAAAATTGTCTGAGGCAAAATGGAAAACTTCTGTGGTCAGATGAATCAAAATTTGAAGTTATTTTTGAAAACATGGATGCTGTGTCCCTTGAACTAAATTCAATTCAATTCAACTTTATTTATATAGCGCCAATTTACAACAAAGTCATCTCAAGGCACTTTACAGAATAAAGTCCAAAGAGGAGAGGGACCGTCTAGCTTGTTATCACCGGACAGTTTAAAAGCCGGCATCTCTGATGGTATGGGGGTGCATCAGTGCCTATGGCACGGGCAGCTTACACATCTGGAAAGGCAACATTAATGCAGAATAGTACATAGAGGTTTTAGAGGAACATATACTCCCATCCAGACAATGTCTCTTTCTGAACTGGCCTGCCTGTAGTACAGACCTTTTACCAATAGAAAATATTTGTGCATCATAAAACAGAAAATCTGGCAAAAAAGATCCAGGACTTTTGAACAGCTACAGTAGAATCCTGCATCAGACAAGAATGGGACAGCATTTCTCTCCTAAACAACAGCAAATTGTCTCCTCACTTACCAGACATTTACAGACAGTTGTTAAAAGAAGATGAAACAGTCAACATTTTGAGATGTGTTGCTGAAGTGTCCTTGAGCAAGACACTGAACCCCAGCTTAGTTGCTCCCGGTGAGTGTTGGTCAGCTGCATAGCAGTTCCTCCATCGGTGCGTGAGTGTGATTGTGAGTGCAAATGGGTGGATAAGAAGCATTGTAAAACGCTTTGAGTGCCAATAGGTAGAAAAGCTCTTTAGAAGTGCAGACCTTTTACCATTTACATCAACCCAACTTTTTTTGAATTGGGGTTGTATTTTTTAAATTATCTTCGTTATCATGCCCTGCAAAATCAAAGATCACATTAGAAAATATCTGATTCTACAACAATAACCAATGACCCTATGCTCCTCAGGTGTCCATTGTGGAGAAGGCAGACAGCAGCAGCGTTCTGCCATGCCCCGTCTCCATCAGCACCAAGAATAAGATGACCTTCCTCTTTGCCAACCTCAAAGACAGAGACTTCCTGGTCCAACGCATTTCAGACTTCCTGCAGCGAACACCTGACAGCTTGTGGGGCGACATGAGCCCACTGTCTCTGATTGGTCCCTCGGTGCGACAGAGTATTCATTATACATTAAAGCAATTTACCCCCCCCAAGAATAACAAATAATTTGGGATTCTGATTAATCAGATCTGAAGATATTTACTGTGTGAATGTGTAGTTATTCTGCCCCCATGTGGCTCAGTAGTGTTACTGTTTTCACCAGACAACTCAGTTTAGCTGCATGTTAGCTGGTTTAAGACTTTGTCAGGCAGGAAGTTATAGTGATGTGATTTGTGTGTGTGTGTGTGTGTGTGTGTGTGTGTGTGTGTGTGTGCCCTCAGGCATCCTCCAGCGCTCCCTCTTCCTTGTCTATAGGATCCGAATCTGTCCCCAGGGGGCGTCACTACCACCCTGGTCTTCCGACAGCCAGCCAGGGACTGCTGCAGCTCTACCATCGGAATGCTCCGGAGGACCTTGGACCTAAAGCTGTGAGTTCAAGTCCCAGCACCTTAAGACCCGTACAGTTAGATAGCGGGGAGTCTGGCTAGATACCAAAGACAGATACTGTCAGGTATTGTATAAACCCATAGAAACCAAGGAGTATCGTTAGATACCATGGACTGATTCTGGATATTGAAGTATATAATTCAATATATAATTCAATACACCTTTTCTGTCCTTTGATCTCCTCTCCTTTGGTAGATGAAGGAGAAGATGAAGGAGGAGGCGTGGAATATCCATTTCTCAGAGTTTGGTCGAGGTGTCTGCATGTACCGAACCTCCAGAACTAGGGAACTTGTCCTCAACGGGATCCCTGAGCACCTGAGGGGGGAGCTGTGGCTGTTGTTCTCTGGTTAATGTTCACTCATTCGTTCATTTATCCACACTAATTCAAAGATTCATTCACTGACCCGAGGCAGATCTTTTTACTGTTTGTGTTTTCATTCACACCGCACCGCTGTGTCTTCCCCTGTCCATCCAGGTGCCCAGAACGAGATGGCGACCCACCCTGGTTATTATGGTGACCTGGTGGAGCAGGCGATGGGTCTGTGTTCATTAGCTACAGAGGAGATTGAGCGCGACCTCCACAGATCAATGCCTGAACACAGAGCCTTTCAGAATGAGATGGGCATCGCTGCACTGCGCCGCGTCCTCACCGCTTATGCCCACCGCAACCCCGGCATTGGATACTGCCAGGTATGCCTAATAAGATATTTAATATAAACCCAAGCCATGGTTATCAAATACTGCAATGTCTAATATTTCTGAAATTGAATTTCTATAAATTCAGGGATGCATAATAAAAATTTGGACACTTCCCATTATCTCCTCTATCTTCAGGCAATGAACATCGTCACTTCCGTCCTGCTCCTCTACTGCACAGAGGAAGAAGCCTTCTGGCTGTTAGTGGCTCTCTGTGAGCGAATGCTGCCCGACTACTATAACACCAGGGTCGTAGGTACGTAACGACATCAGAGCCATGGGTCAATAAAGGCCTGAACATACCTTGTGCAGAGGATCCCCTGCAAAAAGAGTGTGTTCATACTATCCTCTAAACTTTGGGTGGAGTCCAGAGTTGGATGTTAGTGACACTCTGCTTCTTTAACCTCTAGACCTTTAGACCAATGTTTAGTGCCTATCTCATTATTTGTTATCAGTATCCAACACCCAGTTCATCCGATCCACTCAGTGCCAGTACAGTTGACAGCTAGATTCAGAGTTCAGTGTATGCAGGAGTTGGGTTGATTGTACGATTGCACTGTTGGGCCGTTGGAATGTGACTTCAGACAACAAGGCATTTTGCAGTACTTTACTGAATCACTCAAAAGGAGCCAAGAACTGCGGTTGTTACCAAAAATTAAAACAGTTTGATATCCAGCCCATGTTTCTCTTGATGTCCACCACCTCACTGATGAAAAAACAAAACCCTGAAACATGACACTCACAACTGTACCTTCTTTGCTGGGGAGTTTAATTCATATTCAGATTCCTTTTATTGTCATTGCATAAGTACAACGAAATTGAGGCACAAGGTAAAACAATGCTAATAAAAAAGTAATACATAGGAAATTTAAACAATCTTCTTCTCTATTTCCTTTCTGCTGTTCCCTTTCATGGGTCGCCACAGCGAATAATGTGCCTTCATCTAATCCTATCCTCTGCATCCTCTTCTCTCACACCAACTATCTTCATGTACTCTCTCACTACATCCATGAGCTGTACCTCTGATGTACTCGTTCCTGATCCTATCCATCCTCGTTACTCCCAAATAGAACCTCAACATCTTAAACTCTGCTACCTCCAGCTCTGCTCTGACTTCCTTATGTAATACCACAGCTCCTCTCTCAGCACCCTGTCATATGCTTTCTCTAAATCTACGAATACACAATATATGACCTTCCCTATGACCTTCTCTGTAATTCTCCATCAGCATCCTCAAAGCAAATACTGCATCTGTTTGACTCTCTCTAGGCATGAAACCATTTTGCTGCTCACAAATGCTCACCTCTGCCCTTAGCCTAGCTTCCACAACTCTTTCCCACAACTTCATTGTTTAGCTCATCAGCTTTATTCCTCTGTAGTTGCCACAGCTCTGCACATCTCCCTTGTTCTTAAAAATTGGCACCAGTACACTTTCCTCCACTCCTCTGGCATCCTCTCACTTTCCAAGACCTTGTTAAACAAAATAGTCAGAAACTCTACTGCCACCTCTCCTAGAGACTTCCATACCTCCAGGGTATGGTATGTCCTCAGGAACAACTGCCTTTTCACTCCTTTTCAACACCCTCCTCACTTCACTGTTACTAATATTTGCTACTTCCTGCTCCACACCAGTCACCCCTTCTACTCTTCATTTTCTTTCATTTTCCTTATTCATCAACTCTTGAAAGTACTTCTTCCATCTTCCCATCACACTCCCATCACACCTGTCAATACATTTCCATCCTTATCTTTAATCACACCAACCTGCTGCACATCCTTCCCATCTCCATCTCTCTGCTTCATCACCCTGTATAAATCACCCTATTTCCTAAGTGTCCAACCTAGCAAACAAGTCCTACATATGCTCTTTTTTTGGCCTTTGCCAACTCTACCTTCACATTACGCTGCATCTCCCTGTACTCCCGTCTACTCTCTTCAGTCCTCTCAGTGTCCTACTTCTTCTTAGCTAACCTCTTCTGCTGTACACACTCCTGAACTTCCTCTTTCCACCACCAATCCTCCTTGTCCACTTTCCCCTTTCCAGATGACACACAGAGTATCCTCCTACCTGTCTCCCAGATCACATTAGCTTTAGTGGTCCAGTCATCTGTCCAAATCTGGACAGGACGACCAAATCTGTCCATCACATTCACACCACCTCTGTTCCCTTCACCTATCTTCTTCTTTTCCTTTCGGCTGCTCCCTTTCAGGGGTCGCCACAGCGAATCATGTGCCTCCATCTAACTCTGTCCTCTGCATCCTCTTCACTCACACCAACTAACTTCATGTCCTCCCTCACTACATCCATAAATCTCCTCTTTGGTCTTCCTCTAGACCTCCTGCCTGGCAGCTCCAACCTCAGCATCCTTCTACCGATATATTCACAGTTTCTCCTCTGAACATGTCCAAACCACCTCAATCTGGCCTCTCTGACTTTATCTCCAAAACATCTAACATGAGCTGTCCCTCTGATGTACTCATTCCTGATCCTGTCCATCCTCGTCACTCCCAAAGAGAACCTCAACATCTTAAGCTCTGCAACCTCCAGCTCTGCCTCCTGTCTTTTCTTCAGTGCAACAGTCTCTAAGCCAAACAACATTGCTGGTCTCACCACCGTCTTGAACACCTTTCCTTTCATTCTCGCTGATACTCTTTTATCACACAACACACCTGACACTTTTCTCCACCCGTTCCAACCTGCCTGCACTCGCCTCTTCACCTCTTTTCCACACTCACCGTTGCTCTGAACCGTTGACCCTAAATACTTAAAGTCCTGCACCTTCTTCACCTCTGCTCCCTGTAACCTCACCGTTCCACCTGGGTCCCTCTCATTCACACACATGTATTCTGTCTTGCTGCGGCTAAGCTTCATTCCTCTGTTTTCCAGAGCAGACCTCCACTTCTCTAGATTTTCCTCCACCTGCTCCCTGCTCTCACTACAAATAACAATGTCATCTGCAAACATCATAGTCCAGGGAGATTCTTGTCTAACCTCATCTGTCAGTCTGTCCATCACCAGAGCAAACAAGAAGGGGCTCAAAGCCGATCCTTGATGCAGACCCACCTCCACCTTGAACTCCTCTGTCACACCTACAGCACACCTCACCACTGTCTTACAGCTCTCATACATGTCCTGCACCACTCTAACATACTTCTCTGCCACTCCAGACGTCCTCATACAATACCACAGCTCCTCTCTCGGCACCCTGTCATACGCTTTTTCTAAATCTACGAAGACACAATGCAACTCCCTATGACCCTCTCTGTACTTCTCCATCAGCGTCCTCAAAGCAAATACTGCATCTGTTGTACTCTTTCTAGGCATGAAACCATATTGCTGCTCACAAATGTTCACCTCTGCCCTTAGCCGAGCTTCCACTACTCTTTCCCACAACTTCATTGTGTGACTCATCAGCTTTATTCCTCTGTAGTTGCCACAGCTCTGCGCATCTCCCTTGTTCTTAAAAATTGGTACCAGTACACTTTTCCTCCAGTCCTCTGGCATCCTCTCACTCTCCAAGATCTTGTTAAACAAACTAGTCAAAAACTCTACTGCCACCTCTCCTAGACACTTCCATACCTCCACAGGTATGTCATCAGGACCAACTGCCTTTCCACTCTTCATCCTCTTCAATGTCCTCCTCACTTCACTCTTACTAATCTTTGCTACTTCCTGCTTCACAACAGTCACCTCTTCTACTCTTCGTTCCCTTTCATTTTCCTCGTTCATCAACTCTTCAAAGTACTCCTTCCATCTTCCCATCACACTACTGGCACCTGTCAATACATTTCCATCCTTATCTTTAATCACCCTAACCTGCTGCACATCCTTTCCATCTCTATCTCTTTGTCTGGCCAACCTGTACAAATCCACCTCTCCCTCTTTAGTGTCCAACCTAGCATACAAGTCCTCATATGCTCTTTGTTTGGCCTTTGCCACCTCTATCTTCACCTTACGCTGTATCTCCCTGTACTCCTGTCTACTCTCTTCAGTCCTCTCAGTGTCCCACTTCTTCTTAGCTAACCTCTTTCTCTGTATACACTCCTGAACTGCCTCGTTCCACCACCAAGTCTCCTTGTCCGCTTTCCTCTTTCCAGATGACACACCGAGTACCCTCCTACCTGTCTCCCTGATCAAATTAGCTGTAGTAGTCCAGTCATCTGGAAGCACCTCCAAACCACCCAGAGTCTGTCTCAGCTCCTCCCTGAAAACTAAACGACATTCTTCCTTTTTCAACTTCCACCACTTCGTCCTCTGCTCTGCCTTAGTCCTCCTTATCTTCCTCACCACCAGCATCATTTTGCACACCACCACCACCAGCATCATTTTGCACACCACCACCACCAGCATCATTTTGCACACCACCATCTGTTCCCTTCACCTATATGTCCATTAAAATAAGCACCAATCACCACCTCACCTCAGCGCTGGGGATGGTCTGCATCACTTTATGTAACTCACTCACGAATTTCTCCTTCTCTTCTTACTCACATCCTACCTGAGGGGCATAACCACTAACAACATTCAACCACTAACGCCTTCAATTTCCAGCTTCAGACTCCGTCTGTCTGATACTCTTTTCACCTCTAGAACATTCCTCACAAATTCCTCCATTTCTCTACCTATCTGACCCATGGTAAAACAGCTTGAATCCTGCTCCTAAGCTTTGAGCCTTGCTACCTTTCCACCTGGTCTCCTGGACACACAGTATATTCACTTTCCTTCCTTTCGTCATGTCTGCCAACTCTCTAGCCTTCCCTGTCATAGTCCCAAAATTGAATAAAAGCTATTCAACATTCTTGTTGTTTTTGTTTGAACTGTCCAGTAACACCAGCCTGAGGGCAGGAGTATAACCACATTGTGTGATGGGGTGGGATAAGTCCTTCAAGATAATTTTTTACCAACTGGAGACCGCAGGAAGTGAAAATGTCCTCCAGGGCTGGTAGTTGTGTTTTAATAATTGTCCCTGCAGATCTGATGATTCTCTGCAGAACCTTCCTATCAGCTGCAGAACTGCTACTGTACCACACAAGGATGCCATGAGTCAGGATGCTCTCCATAGAGCAGTGATAAAAGCACAGCGGCAGAAGTTGTGACAGGTTGATCTTCCTGAGAGCTCTCAGGAAGTATCTGAACATAAATAAACTAGTGAGGTGCAGCCACATGGGAAACTGTCTTAAGTCTGATGTGCTTTCTGTTCCTGCAGGAGCATTGGTGGATCAGGGGGTATTCGAGGAGCTGACCCGGGCTTTCCTCCCCCTGCTGTATGAACACATGCAGGAGCTGGGTGTTATCTCCACCATCAGCCTGTCTTGGTTTCTCACTCTCTTCCTGTCTGTCATGCCCTTTGACAGTGCTGTCCTGCTGGTTGACTGCTTCTTCTACGAGGGCATCAAAGTCATCTTCCAGGTACTGACCCACCCTTTACAAATTTTGTGCTCAGTGTTGCCTCTGATACCGTCCGCTTCATGTTTCAGGTATTGATTGAAAACTAGAGAAATCAACAATTTAGGCAGAAGTAGATAATCTACATTACAGATAAAAGAACTAACATCAGGGCTTAACGTTAAGCTTTTTAAACCCTCTTGCCAAATTATTATATTCAATTAATATACAAAAACTAACATTCTGAGGTACTATTTATATATAAAATCTCTACTTTTCAAAATAACTTGTAAAGTTGGGGCAAAGCTGGTCCGATGTCATCTGGGAGCAATTTTCAGCTTAAAGTAGAGAGATATTTTGATATAGGGAAGTCAATGGGAAGTTTAATGGCATTTACGTACATGTACAACCCAAATTCAGAAAAAGTTGGAACGATGTGTAAAAGATAAATAAAAACAGAATTCAATGATTTGCGAATCTCATCAACAAATACATTGTTTATGTTCTATCGTTAATAAAATAAAAAATGTTGAAAACCGAGATTTTACTATTTCATGGAAAATATTAGCTCATTTTGAGAAAACATGGTGGAGTTTCTGGATCGTGTTCACAAATGGCTTATTTTTTGCATGATACAGCTTTAACTAACTAACATTTGTGGATTGCACAGTGAACTGTGTTCACAGACAGTGATATCTGGAAGTGTTCCTCAGCCCATGCAGTGATGTCCAGTAGAGAATCATGCCTGTTTTTAATGCAGTCACCTGAGGGCCCGAAAATCACATAAACTTCTTTTATACCCAGTCATTTTAATGACCTGTTGCCAATTAACCTAATTAGTTGTCAAATGCTCCTCCATTTGTTTTGTTTTTTATTTGCGGCAATTACTTTTCCAGCCTTTTGTCGTCCCTATTCCAAATAAGCTAATGTTTAAAATCTCTCACTTTTAACATCTGATATATTGTTTGCGAATAAAATATGGGTCGATGAGATTTGCAAATCATTGCATTCGGTTTTTATTTATGTTTTACATATTGTTCCAACCTTTTTTATTGGGGTTGTACTCCCCCAAACTGTGTCTGTTTGTCAATGCACCTGTCAATGCACCTTTCTGCTTTAGCACAGATAGCATTGATCAGCACTAAACAATCAGCAAAATGTGAAGATACTCGATGAATATTTTCTACAGTTAACATTACAGATAAACTAATTAATTACAACATTAATATGACAAAACAGAGTGAAAGGATTAATAAACAGGTAGGCATCAGAGGAAATAGAAACTGACCCGGTCTGTGGTTTAAATGAGATTGTAGACACTTTAAAATTGAAAATTCTCTACAATGAAACATTTTAACCAATTTGTGGTGAGCGACACACATTAATTCATGTTTGGGAAACGCTTCATTCAGACTGCCATATTTCTTTCTATTCCCCCAATCATAAAGTTTACTTGCTCTGGGCAATCTTTAATTACAGGCCCTGAAGAGGACACCTGTCTGTACAGTTGTATTAAGTGTGTTGTAAATTTCCACCTGCAATTGAACTTCTGTCTCTAAATCACCAGGTGGCACTGGCTGTTCTGCAGGACAACATGGATGCACTACTGTCCTGCAATGATGAAGGAGAAGCTATGACCATATTGGGCAGGTAGGAGCCTGACTGGTCCGATAGGACTATGTCTGGTCAGGTTGGTTACTAGGCCGGCTGTTGTACTATGAAATCATCAAAAAGTTGTGCTCTGAGTGTGTGTGTGTGTGTGTGCGCGGGTGTGTGTGCATGGTCTACATGTGTGCAGGTACCTGGATAATGTTGTCAATAAACAGACAGTGGCTACCCCCATTCCTCACCTGCATGCCCTGCTGACAAGCGGAGATGACCCCCCACGTGAGATTGATATCTTTGACCTCATCAAGTCATCCTATGAGGTCAGACTGATTATGTGTCAAGATGTCATCACGTCTAATATTGAAGCAGTGTCTTAGTCTAATTCCTGTAACAGCAGTGTCTGTTTTTTGGGTCATCTCTGTCCTTCTCTGAGCAGAAGTTTGGCAGCCTGCGCTCTGATGTCATCGAGCAGATGAGGTTCAAACAGAGGTTAAAGGTCATCCAGTCGCTGGAAGACACCGCTAAGAGGAGCGTGGTGGGTGGTGCTAGTAATCTGTAGGTTAATGTTAACATGCTAATGCAGACCCGTGTTTACAGGTGTGTGTGTGTGTGTGTGTGTGTGTGCGTGTACAGGTGAGGGCAATGATGACGGAGTCAGCCTTCAGTATTGAGGAGCTGGAGGAGCTGTATTGTCTCTTTAAGGTCAATAAACAAAGATTACACTGAAGGCACATGGTTTTTTAATCCTGAAACATAAACTGAAGCTCTCTGTCTTTAACTGGTTCAGTCCAAACACATGACAAGCTGCTACTGGGGCTCCACAAGCACTGCAGCTGAGCGTCATGACCCAAGCCTGCCATATCTGGAGCAGTACCGAATTGACCAGGTGCAATTCACTCAGCTCTTCACTTCACTTGCCCCCTGGATCTGTGGGGGCCACATTCCCACTCTGTCAGCTCGACTATTTCGACTCCTGGACCAAAACCAGGACGGACTGGTCAACTTCAAGGAGTTCATCACTGGACTCAGTGAGACAATATTCCTGCAGACTGTCCACAGTAACACACTAAGACTGTACATAGTAACACACCCAGTTTTCTGGTTGTTTGTGTGTCTGCAGGTGGGATGTATCATGGAGACATGACAGAGAAACTGAAACTGCTGTACAAGCTCCATCTTCCCCCAGGTAACGTCCCACAACTTCACTTTATTTATTCACTTTATTATTAGAGCTGTAAGTGGTCTCAGATGTAGGTGATCATCTGAAATGGTAATTAAATGCTGTGACAGGGAAATGCTGTGTAAATAATTGTTAATACACTAATACCACTGATTAAACTAAAGCATCGCGTTGTTAAAGGATATCTTTATTTTCTAATTAAATTTTAATTTTATCCGTGCCCAAACGAAAACTAAAACCAACATTGAATCCCATCCACTTAAGGGTAAAGTCTGTCAGTCTGCAGGCTGTGCAGTGACCCTCTGCAAATCTCTTAATTCTCTAATTCAGGTCAATATTACAGGTGAAGCCATAAAAATAAGAAGAAATTACAACAGATGTTAGTGAAAATGTTTTGTCTAAACTAGACCCTATATGGAAACCATAATAATGTTGGGCTGTGACTTACTTATTTTTGTTACTCATCCAGCTGACATCTTTTCTAATTAAGTCCAAAATGACATTTGGCTAAAAGCCAAACATTTAATTCAATTCAACTGTATAAATATAGCGCCACAAGTAGGCCTGCATTCTGAGATCGAATTGGTCTACCGGGATGATATGGAACTATGAGGTCTTCTATATATGATGGAGCCTGACCATTCAGAGCTTTATATGTAAGAAGCATGGTTTTAAATTCTATTCTGGATTTAATAGGAAAACTATGGAGAGAAGTTAGTGAAGGTGAAATATGATCTCACTTGCTAATTTCAGTCGGCACTCTTGCTGCAGCATTTTGTTTATTATATTGATCACATTATCAATTAGACACAGATGTATAAATGTTTTAGTTTTTACAAACTATGACTACATACAGTGCCTTGCCAAAGTATTCATACACCTTGAAATTTTGTTGAAATTACTGCTTTAAGTCTTTTGGGGTTTGTTTCTACCAGCTTTTTACATCTAGAGAGGGACATTTTTGCCCATTCTTCTTTGCAAAATACCTCAAGCTCAGTCTGATTGGATGGAGAACATCTGTGAACAGCAATATTCAAGTCTTGCCAGATTCTCAGTTGGATTTAGGTCTGGACTTTGACTGGGTCATTCTAACGCATGAATATGCTTTGATCTAAATCATTCCATTGTAGCTCTGGCTGTATGTTTAGGGTTGTTGTCCTGTTAGAAGGTGAACCTCCTCCACAGTCTCAAGTCTTTTGCAGACTCTAACAGGTTTTTCTTCTAAGATTGGCCTGTATTTAGCTCCATCCATCTTCTGACCAGCTTTCCTGTCCCTGCTGAAGAAAAGCATCCCCACAACATGACGCTGCTTTTACCATGTTTCACTGTAGGGATGGTGTGTTCAGACTGATGTGCAGTGTGAGGTTTCAGCCACGCATAGCATTTTGCATTTAGGCAAAACGTTCAATTTTGGTCTCATCTGACCAGAGCACCTTCTTCCATGTTTGCTGTGTCCTCCACATAGCTTTTGGGGACTTTTTATGGTTTTCTTTCAACGATGGCTTTGTTCTTGGCACTCTTCCATAAAGGCCAGATTTGTGGAGTGCACAACTGCACCTGAGCTGTGGATTTCTGCAGCCCCTCCAGAGTTACCATGGGCCTCTTGGCTGATTCACTGATTAATGCTCTCCTTATCTGGCCTGTCAGTTTAGGTGGATGGACATGTCTTGGTGGGCTTGCAGTTCTGCCACACTCTTTCCATTTTCAGATGATAGACTGTACAGTTCTCAGTGGGATGTTCAAAGTTTGGGATATTTTTTTAAAACCTATTCCTGCTTTAAACTTCTCCACAACTTTAGCCCTGACCTGTCTAAAATCCCAATAAACTACATTTATGTTTGTAGTTGCAACGTGAAAAAAACCTGAAAAAGTTCAAAGGTTATAAATACTTTTGCAAGGTAACGTAGTAAAATGTTTTGACAGCTTCAACTTAAAAGCTGAGAAATTATAAAATTATAAAAGCAGAATTCATTGCAGAGCTGCTGTATTGAGTGGTCTTAGATTGTACAGGTGTACCTAATGAAGTGCCCAATGAGTGTGTGTGTGTTTGTGTGTGTGTGTACATATTTATTTATGTATTTATTTATTCATTCATTCATTTGCCCAAAAATGATCAGAAGGGATTTCAGATGTTTTCCATTTTGGGTCGGATCTGTTTTTATGGCAAGCAGGTACAACATCCACTAATAATGTAGCCTGTGAGGAAAAAACCCTGAGCAAACAAAAACTTCTGGATATAGAGAGTGGGACTGTTGGACCTTTGATTCCTCCATGATAGTGAGTAGATGAATAGCTCCCCAAAGTCAAAGAGAAAAGTCCCAAACAACAAAACAACCACAACAACAACAACTGTAATGGTATGAAAGGGGATAAGAGGCCTAAAGAGGAGAAAGACTAACATGACCAAAACATGTGACAAAGACAGCATGGAAGAGGCAACAAGTAGGACCTGCGATGATAAGAAAAGTAACGAAAAAGTGGGACCATACATGGGACCCTGAGCCCAAGGTTTTGAAACTTGCTTTACTGCAAATCTGTTGTTTCTCTTTTTTGTCTCAGCTCTGTGTCCTGAGGAGGCAGAGTCTGCTCTGGAGGCCACACACTTCTTCACAGAGGACGAGCCACAAGGTGAGACACAATAAAGTGCATTATTTCTAATACTGTAGTAATTTCAGACTCTCGACATCTCTGCACTCCAGCTGTAAACTGGCCCCAGCTATTTTTTTCTGCTTCACAAAAAATTCATGTTCCACACAGTCCAAAATGGACAAGATAGTGTAGACTACCTAATCAGTTTTGGAGATACAAACTGTCATTATTTGATTTGCATAAAGAAGCTTTTTATTAAAAAATCTGATTGTTTCTTCCCACTCTGCTGCTTCCTCTTCTTTTTCTTCTTTTGATTTATGTGATCTGTCCCTCTAGAATCTTCCTTCTTGTCAGATCTGGACATGTTGGGACAGCAGGAAGTGATGTCAGGTTTGTGTTTTTGTGGTTTGAGGAAACCTGCTCTTGCTTTATCTGACATAATGCTCATCTGGCCCTGCCCACAGCCAATTATGTCACAGTAGGTGTTCTTACCTGGACTTTTTACCAGCTCTGTAGAAACCCATTTATTTGTCATGTCCTCAGTTCTCAGTAAATGTTCCACTTTTTCAATTAAATTAATTTAACCTACAGTCCCCATAATTACAAAGTGAAAACTGAATTTTATAAATGTATATAAGTATTCAGACTGTTGTCATGTTGGAAAGTAAACCTTTGGCCCACCCTGAGTTCCTGAGCACTCTAAAACAGGTTTTCATTGAGGATATCTCTGTACTTTACTACATTCAGCTTATTCTCAACCATGACCAGTCTCCTAGTACCTGCTGCTGAAAATTATCCCCACCGCATGAGGCTGCCACCAACATGCTTCACTGTAGAGATGGTGTTGGGCAGGTGATGAGTGTTGCCTGGTTTCCCCCAGACATAATGTTAAGAATTGAGGCCAAACACGTGTAATTCTTGGTTTTATCAGACCAGAGAATCTTGTTCCTCATAGTCTGAAAGTCCTTCAGGTGATTTTTTTTTTTTTTTTTTTTTTTTTGCGAACTCCAAGTGGGCCAGGGGTTTTTACTTCTGCACAGTAAAAGCAGATCTCTATAGACAGGCCAAACTCCACACAACACACCAAAGAGTAAAATTACTTTTTACCAGCTCACTTTGAGTACTGATAATATGTCAAATAAGTCTTTTATATAAGACCATGTAAGGAGGAACTGACACTGTGCCTGCTCCTGGTTTAGTGAAGATACTCTCACTAGGAATTTGTTTTAATAAAAAAATTAAATTTATGAAATTCAACTTTCATTGGAAAGGTAGTTTAAAAAATAGATGCTTGCTGGACATATGTCTTTTCCTGTCACCCGTCACCTCTGCCTTCTGCTTTAACACACCAAGGATGTGATTTAAGGATGTGATGTGATGTAGCCTGCACAATGCATAGCCTACAGATTTAAAGCTATGAGCTTCGGACACAGTTACTGCAACAAATCATTTAAGTCCCTTCACCTTCATAGCTGAGCATAGGCCTATCGCTTAATCTAGGGATTGATCCATTTGTTGCATACAGCTGCTGCAGCCGTCAACTTTTCACAGATTGTCTGGATCATAACATCACTCCCAGTCTCCATGGTAACTATATGTATATCAGTATTAATAATGTTTTGCATTGACCATTTATGGATAATGATAAGTCCACACATTCTCAAGTTGATTGTTATTTATAAAGGCAATTAATGTGGATCTGTGAATACACATAGATTTATAAATCTGAATACATTAGACGTACGTATTTGCTGTGTTTTTTGCACACATGAAATTTGGCATGGATTTACCTAAATTAGCAGGATGAAGCTGAATGGTACCTGACATACCTGTGCTGTGACAACACCGAAGGGCATGGCCAGATCAAGAAAACACAAAATAACTGATTTTAAACTAACATCTGTCGCTTAAACTAATAAACCGTTGAAACGCATGATTGTTCTGGTTATTTTAAGCAATAATGATGGTGATGATGACTTCATTTAAACAGGTGGGGAGGAGAAGGATGGATGTGGAGATAGTGAGGAGAAGAAAGGTAAATGCCCCCTGTTGTTCTCTGGTGCTGTACT
Source organism: Channa argus (assembly GCF_033026475.1). Classification (NCBI taxonomy): domain Eukaryota; kingdom Metazoa; phylum Chordata; class Actinopteri; order Anabantiformes; family Channidae; genus Channa; species Channa argus. The sequence continues at coordinate 27,672,888 of NC_090206.1, forward strand.
GGTAAAATGTTTTATAATACTTAACCTAGACTAAAATTAGGGTCCATTTCAGAACTAGGTCCATGTGGATGCTGATTCACCTCAGTCCTGGCACATTTTCTGTCATGTTATAAATGTTAAATCTGGCCAAATAGGTACTATCTGTGTTTTTTAATTTGTAGTGTATTATAGTATTGTAAATATCTGTAGACTTGCTATCTGTAAACCATTAGGTCTCTTGACCATCTCTCCTCTCCTCTCACCCGGTAATGGTCACCACTGTATGTCATTAACTCTGTGTGTTCTCTCCCGTAGTTGTCTTTGTTGTCTGTCCCCCTCTCTCTGTCCCTTTCTGCCGGTGTCCCCCGGCTTTGAAGCTGTGTGTCTTCCAGCGTGCAGCTACTGGTCCCACCAATCTGCCCGATGTTTTGTTGTTGCTTTTTGTTGCTCTGTTCTTTTCTCTCTCCCCTTTCCACTCACCCCAACCGGTCGAGGCAGATGGCTGACCACCCTGAGCCTGGTTCTGCTGGAGGTTTCTTCCGTTAAAGGGAGTTTTTCCTCTCCACTGTTGCCTATGGCTTGCTCCAGGGGGAATTGTTGGGTTCTGTTTATATATCTTTATAATCTTGACTTTATTCTGCAAAGTGCCCTGAGATGACTTTGTTGTGAATTGGCACTATATAAATAAAGTTGAATTGAATTGAATTGAAATTGATTTGAATTAGCCTGGGTATCTCAAGTCTTTGGTGAAATGTTCAAGATTTTATTCAATTCAATTCAACTTTATTTATATAGCGCCAATTCACAACAAAGTCATCTCAGGGCACTTTACAGAATAAAGTCTAGATTATAAAGATGTATTGAGAGAACCCAACAATTCCCCCTGGAGCAAGCCTATCTGCTGTTTTGTCAGTGATCTTTCCTGTTTTGGGACATGTAACCTTCAATTCTGTTACCTGTGTGCTGTCTCAGAGGACAAGATGAAGGACTACAGGTACTACCTGAGGATGTGGGCCAAGGAGAAGGAACCCAAGAAAGAAACTATCAAAGACCTCCCTAAGATGAACCAGGTGAGGCTCAGGTGAAGTTTTAATCCCATGTTTCTGTCTCAGGTTCATATGTGTTAACCTGTTTGTTTGTGTGCAGGAGCAGTTCATCGAGTTGTGTAAAACCCTCTACAACATGTTTAGCGAGGAGCCACTGGAACAGGAGCTGTACCACTCCATCGCCACCGTGGCCAGCCTGCTGCTGCGCATCGGAGAGGTTGGGAAGAAATTCAACAATGGTAGCAAAAAGACAGAGCCTGTCTTTGCTCAGGCCACGCCCCTGGACAGTCAGGTAAAAGAGGAACCAATTGAGGGGGCGTCAGATGAGAATCAGGTGTGCCAAGCTCTGGCTGATGCCCAGCTGGAGCCGCCAGCTTCACAGACATCTGACGAGGAAACCAAAGATGACACGTCTGCATCATCATACTCGGTGGTGAGCTCCAGCTCGCTGCAGTGTGAGGACATTGCTGACGATACCGTGCTGATTGGAGGTGAGCATAGGCGGGGAAGCACAGTGGATGCTGATTGGTCAATCACCTTTGAACAGGTGCTGGCTTCGTTGCTGACTGAGCCGCCACTTGTCGATTACTTTGAGAACAAGAGGGACATCCAGACCAAAATGGCTGCATGTAAGGCCCAACGGGCAGTGGAGCGTCAAATGAGCTCCACCTCTGACCACGAACTGACTCAGCATTCTGTCTGATTCTCCTTGACTTGTCTGTCTGACTCGCCTGTCCACCTGGTTCAACTTAACCTGTTCACCTTAATGATTGGTTCAGAAATCCAAAACAATAATCATTGACCTATCACACAGCATTAAATCATAACATCACAGTGATGATATCACACCGTACCAGCTGTTTACAGCTGTTGGTAGTCAATGCTTCTTGCAGGTTTTCCACAATAAAAGTGTCACAGAGGAAGGCTTTGAATGTCAAAGAACTGGAAGGAGTTAACTAAACATTGCATGGTCTTTTTTTGACCACTAAACATTAAAGCCAGTGAGTCTCTGCAACATAAAAAAACAGCTGACAACCAGGTAAAAAAGGTGAACAGCTACCATAAATAAAGCTACTGGAGCCAAAAAACAATAAATTAAAAATAAGCCGAAAAGACAAAAATAAATAAATAAAAATGTCTCAGTTCCAACTAATCTCTCTAGACTTAATGCTGTAAAAATGTCCATATAATCAAATCTTTTCTTTCAACTATTGAGACTTAAAATTTTATTTTTCTTAAAATAAGTAAAATAACACAGTAAGAATATTTCAATTTTTCTCATTGAAAGTGCAAATGTTTCTCATTACAACTTAAACAGAAAAAATCTGAACCGTGCAGGAGACTCCAGACAAACTAAACAGTTTTGTTTGGCTTATTTTACCTGATGTTACAAGGATGAAATTTAAAAAATGTCCGACATACATCCAGATAAAAAATCTGACCACACTGAGAAACTTGTATCATGTTTCTCATACAAAAAGTTGGAATTCTGTTGCTGCTTTGGAAACAACAAAACATTTAGTTGACATAACACAAATAAAACTTTAATATACTATAAGGTACATAAATAAGTTAAATAAATGTTTGACTAAGTTACGTAAAATTGTCAATGAGGAACTCAGCAGACAGAGGAAATAAACTGTTTTAGTCTTTCTGTACTGAAATATAACTGTATATTAATAAAATCATGTATTACTGTATCTCTCTTATGATCTGTAGACTTTTATTTTGACATCATTGAAGTCTTGTTTACCTGATGACATCACTCCTATTTCCTTCCTGTTGAGTGATGTCAAAGGATGTTTTAGTGTTTTATTTTTTCTCTGTTTTATATTTATTCACCAAGCTGTTTTTAAATCATTGTATTGATCAGTTATTGATTTGTATCTGTTCTAATAAATGCTGAAGTAAATTTTTTTTCTGCTTCTCTCAAGTTTTTAAACTTTTACTTAACCTTGTGCTGTTAAGTGCTATTTAAGTGCAGACCATTTTTCTACTTTATGGTACCCAAAGTGCTTTGTAATGATTCGCATTAATCAATTAGCACTTATAAACGGATGGGGGGAGCTGCTTTGCAGCTGGCCTGCGCTCTCACCAGGATCTAAGTTGGTGTTCCAGTTGTGACAGGAGCAGCTGAGAATTTAACCAACAACCCTGGGATTGGTGGATGACTGCTCAACCTCCTGAGCCACAGTTATGGTTTTATTGTGATAAGATTTATACAATTATTAAATGCAAAAGCTTATACTATAAGGATTAAAGAGGCTTATTTACGTTACGCCTAGTCTTAAAGTAGAGAGGATCTCTGCCTAATGAATCTAAACTGGGAGCTTTTTCCACCAATAAGAACTTTGTATGTAAGAAGGAAGAGGTTTTTCTCTAGATTTTATGGGAAGCCAATGCAAAGAAGATAATGAAGGAGAAATATGATCTCCCTCGCTAATTCCAATTATTCCTCTTGCTGCAGCATTGTGGATTAATAGGAGGGTTTTTAGGTAGTTACTGGGACATCCCAATAGTAGGGAATTACAATAGTCCAACCTACAAATCCTGGTCCAAAATAACTTCAAGGTTCCTAAAAGTAGCACTGGAGGCCAGAGCTACTGAATGCCATCTAGAGTTATCATATGTTTAAATACCATATTTCAAACCATAAAGGTAAATTTAAGTTACCGTATGGTGTCAAACATTGAGTTCTCTAAATAGAAACTTTTAGAGTTTTTCACAACTGTTCAGATCAATTAAAGTAATAGGATATAAGGATAATTAGAAAGTATGAAGTGGAGAAGTTTAATCTTCTATTGCTAGTATTTCTTCACACTATGGTCTTTATGTGGTAACAGTTCAGTAATTAAAATGTTATTGTGATCATGTCTAATCTGTCTGAGACAGAAAAACATTCACCAGTCTGTTCCGCTGACGGAAGATAAACTGATCACACTCGGCGCCATCTTTTCCCCCGGCCCGCAGGGGGCGCGCTGAGGCAACACTCCCTACAATTCCTTGGTGACGTAAGACCCGGCGTTTCGCTCAGGTTGAAACAGACCCGGGAAAGCTCAGCCGGAAGACCAACAGGAGCATATCCAGAAGCGTTGAAACCGTTCGTCATGGTTCAGGAGTTTCACGTCGTTCGCTGTTTTAAATGCCAGATTTTCCAGGTTCAACAGGTACAAAATCAAACACACTGCTAACTAACAGCTGAGTGTTGAGTTTACAGATGATATTAGCGCCCTCCGATGTTGTCCACAGTGGTTTTTGCTATGCGTCTTAAATTGGCTTATATCATATCTGATTTTAAAATCGATTTAAAAGGATTCAGCCAAAACAAGGAGATAGTTTGGTGTTCGGTAGTCAATGGTAAAACAACTATCAGTTAATATTAGTGAGCTGCTGAACAAGATGCCTTTAAATGTGTAACTGGTGAAAGTGCTGGTTGTATCTGCTTTTTGGGGAAAAAAATTAAGGTATTTTATGGGAAAGGCAAAAGTTAATCATCTGTAAAAGTCAGTTTTCATTCGTGTACTGTGTTCAGTCTTTTTGTGGCATTCTGGATAATTTACCCTTTTTAACTTAAAACGTTTAACCTAAATCAAACCACGTGAGCCCTGCCTGTGATTGAACTGCTGACAAGTGAGGGACATCTGAAACTATGTGCCAGGTCAAGGATTTGTAATCCTTTTTAAAAGCTAATCCAAAACTTAAACATTCAAAATCCTTAATTTGAAAAGTAGATAGTGTTTACAGCAAATTGAGACGGTATTTAAGAGTACAGTACTGTACAGTAGTAACCTCTCCATCTGAGTGTGAAGCAAGTACAAAAAGCCTCAAACCTTTACTTCCGTATAGTACTTAGGTGCATGTGCTATGTGTTGCTGTCAGCCAAGTGTAACAGTAGTAAGATAAAACCTGCTATTAAATTTCACTGAATTAAAAACTAGAATAGTGTTAAAGAAATACTAAAGGAAATAAAAATAAAATGTTTTTATAATATTTCTTTGAAACAGTTGATGGACAGTGCTTATCCTCCATTTGGACCCTGAACTCATCGTTGTCCGCATGTTGATTTGGCCCAGTTTTTATGCGAGATGCCCTTCCTGACACAACCCACCCCAATTTCTACCGGGCTTGGACCGGCCTTTACCAACTGAGCTACAGCCGCCCTGTGCTCTAAATAATACTAATTATAATAATGCAATATACTGCCTCAATTGTAAAGACTTGTACATAGTGATATATTTACGAACTTATTATATATATTATAATTATTTTAGTAGTAGACCCTCTTGTATTAAATGCCACCACAAGTGGGCACAAGCCAGTGTCTTCTTGTGCCAGTCCCAAGTCTGGGTAATTGCAGAGGGCTGGTTAACAACGACCGCCACCAGTGCTTTTGGCCTGCAGGGTGCCGGTGGAAACAGGGCTACTGTTGGTCAAAAAAGGAGAGGAGGAAGGCGTGCTTTTGTAGGCAGAGAGAGAAGAGGAAAGCCAAGAGTGTAGGACTGACAGTAAGGACTTTGAATGTTGGGACTATGATAGAGAAGGCTAGAGAGTTGGTTGACATGATGCAAAGAAGGAAGGTGGATATACTAAGTGTCCAGGAGACCAGGTGGAAAGGTAGCAACACTAGAAGCTTAGGAGCAGGGTTCATGTTGTTTTACCATGGGTCGGATAGGAAGAGAAATGGAGTAGGTGTTATCCTGAAAGAGGAGGTGAAGTGAGGAGGGTGTTGAAGAGGATGAAGAGTGGAAGGGCAGTTGGTCCTGATGACATACCTGTGGAGGTATGGAAGTGGCAGTATAGATTCTAACTAGTTTGTTTAACAAGATCTTGGAGAGTGAGAGGATTCCCAAGGAATGGAGGAGACATGTCATGGTGCCGATTTTTAAGAACAAGGGAAATGTGCAGAGCTATGGCAACTACAGAGGAATAAAGCTGATGAGCCATACAATGAACTTGTGGGAAAGAGTAGTGGAAGCTAGGCTAAGGGCAGAGGTCGTAGTTTTAGAGAAAATGTATGACAGGGTGCAGAGAGAGGAGCTGTGGTATTGTATGAGGAAGTCTGGAGAGGCAGATACGTATGTTAGAGGTGCAGGACATGTATGAGAGCTGTAAGATCGTGGTGAGGTGTGCTGTAGGTGTGACAGATGAGTTCAAGGTGCAGGTGGGTCTGCATCAAGGATTAGCTCTGAGCCCCTTCTTATTTGCTCTGGTGATGTACAGGCTGACAGATGAGGTTAGACAGGAATCTCCATGGAGTCTCCAGAGCAGGGAGCAGGTGGAGGAAAATCTAGAGAGGTGGAGGTCTGCTCTGGAAAGCCAATAAATGAAGGTTAGCTGCAGCAAGACAGAATACGTGTGTGTGTGTGTGAATGAGAAAGGCCCAAGTAGAATGGTGAAATAATGGGGAGTAGAGTTGAAGAAGGTGGAGGACTTTAAGTACTTAGGGTCAACAGTTCAGAGCAACGGAGAATGTGGTGAAGAGGCGAGTGTGGAGAAAAGTGTCAGGTGTGTTGTGTGATAAGAGTATCAGCGAGAATGAAAGGAAAGGTGTTCAAGGTGAGAATGAGACCAGATATGTTGTTTGGCTTAGAGACAGTGACACTGAAGAAAAGACAAGAGGCAGAGCTGGACGTAGCAGAGCTTAAGATGTTAAAGTTCTCTTTGGGGTGTGACAAGGATTGATAGGATCAGGAATGAGGACATCAGAGGGACAGCTCATGTTGATGTTTTGGAGATAAAATTAGAGAGGCTTATTTTGGCAGATCAGATGGTGGTGGCAGGGCACAGTGTGGCTAGACCGCACTGGATGTTGGACGTTAGGGGAACAAGAATGCAAGAACCAAACTAAAATTGGATTAATTAGTTCAACTTAATACAATAAAAAAAAAATAAAAGAGTTGATAACAAGGCACACCAAATGAAAGCAATAAGACACTAAATTAAGACTGTTAAACAATGCGGCTAATGCACACAAATAATAAACAAAGATTAATCTGTACAAATGATAAAAGGCTATAAAACAAATTCAGATTAAAAAAAGACAAACACTAAAAATTACTAAAGAATCAAAAGTATATTCACAGTATATAAAATGACACACATTAAATATTTTATTAAAAACCCAGGCTAAAAAGGTGAGTTTTAAGCATCCAGACTTTCTTTTGTTCTGAGATCCTCTGTTCCAGCAGCTCACAGCATAAACACTAAAAGCTGCCTCTTCCAAAGTTTTTGTCCATGTAAATAAGATTTTACTAACAGACCATTGGGTCGGGATCTGTGGCATTTATGTATTTGGACAACTGAAGACAGATTATTATATTTAGGTCCTGATTGAGTTTGACCCAATGTGCAGTACTCGGGTCTTTATCAATGAATATTACAATTACAATTAGTCATTTAGCACACGCTTTTATCCAAAGCAACTCACAAGTTAGTAGCAAACACTAGGGACACCTTTGGGGTTCAGTGTCTTGCCCAGGGATACATAGCCAACAGGACTGGGAGTCCAAGTATTAACCCTGTGGTTTGTAGACGATTGTTCTACCAACAGCTGCCTAGTCCATAAACAGAGGTCTTTCCATGTCTATGTTCTGCTGCACTCAGTCACAAATCATTTCTTTTCTCAGGATCATGCGTTCAATTAGAAGTAGATTCATTAAACCTTTTCTTGCCAGAGTTTATATTAAGCTATTCTAAAAGTTCAGCTTTTGTTTTGTTTTTTTAAGGTACACAATCAGATTGAGTTTACATTTCTGATACAAATTCAATTCAATTTAACTTTATTTATATAGCCCTAATTCACAACAAAGTCATCTCATGGCACTTTACAGAATAAAGACAGGACTATAAAGATGTACAGAGAGAACCCAACGATTCCCCCTTGAGCAAGCCCTAGGCAACAGTGGAGAGGAAAAACAGTGGTGACAATTGTGGGGTGAGAGGAGAATAAAGAGGGATAGGAGTAGGAAAGGAGCTCAGTGCATTGGGGGGTGGGTCCCCCAGCAGTCTAAGCCTATAGCAGCATAACTATAACTAACTATAAAGTTTATCAAAGAGGAATGTTTTAAGCCTAAACTTAAAAGTAGAGAGGGTGTCTGCTTCCTGAATCTGAACTGTGAGCAGGTTCCACAGGAGAGGCGCTTGATAGCTAAAGGCTCTGCCTCCCATTCTACCTTTGGAAATTCTGGGAACCACAAGTAGACCTGCATTCTGAGATCGAAGTGGTCTACTGGGATGATATGGTGCTATAAGGTCTTCTAAATACGATGGAGCCTAACCATTCAGAGCTTTATATGTAAGCACGGTTTTAAATTCTATTCTGGATTTAATAGGAAGACTATGGAGAAAAGCTAGTGAGGGTGAAATATGATCTCTCTTGCTAGTTCCAGTCAGCATTCTTGTTGCAGCATTTTTGATTAATTACAGGCTCTTTAGGGGATTACTGGGGCATCCTGAAAGTAGGGAATTACAGTGGTACAACCGAGAAGTAGTAAATGCATGGCCTAGTTTTCGGCTCCTAATTTTGGCTGTGTTCCATAGGTGGAAGAAGGCTCTTCTAGAGATTGTTTTATATGTGAGGTAAAGAACAAATCCTGGTCAAAAATAACTCCAAGGTTCCTTGCAGTAGTACTGGGGGCCAGACTTATGCCATCTAGAGTAACAATATGGTTGGACATCATATGTCTTAGATTTTTTGGGCCAAAGTACTATGACTTCAGTTTTGTCTAAATTCAAAAGTAAAGAATTGTGGGACATCCAGGGCTTTATGTCTTGTAGACATGCTTGAAGCTTTATTAACTGATTTATCTTCATCTGGTTCCATAGATAGATATAGCTGGATATCATCATCATAGCAATTGGGATTTATGGAGTGTTTTCTAATAATGTTGCCTAAAGGAGACATATATAAAGTAAAAAGTATTGGTCCTAACACAGAGCCCTGTGGAACTCCATAGCTAACCTTTGTGCGCATGGAGGATTCATCATTAACTTAAACAAATTGAAATCTATCAGATAGATATGGTTTAAACCAACCTAGTGCAGTTCCTTTAATGCCAATTTCATGTTCCAGTCTCTGTAATAAAATGTGCACAAAGGGGACTATCGAAAATATGCATTGTGTTGTGTGTTAGGCGTATTTTTGGCCGCTGAAATTGTTTTTGGCATTAGGTGGTATCCCAAGACTTTGTTAAAGGTTGGGAGGTCTGGTAAGAGAACGCAAACGTATCCCTTAACCTGACATGATAACAATACACATTATCATAATGAATAACAAAAATGGTCAAGGAGTGTATAACAAAAATGTTGTAGTAAAATAATAAGAATTAAAGTGGTACAAAAATTTGCATCCCTCTTGATAAATTAAGGAAAATTAACTTAAATTTCAGATGAAAGAACATTTACACATTCAATATTTTGTTGATGAAAAAAAATATATTTTACTGTTTTTGACATTTCAAACTAAAGGGTTGCAAACAACTGTAAGTAATTCACTTCATGCAAACCTACACTGATGCATACACCTCTCATAGTGTCAAGCAGCCTATCAAGAGTCTTAGTACCTGTAGAAAAAATGTTATTTCTACTACACTTAATCATCAATGTACATCAGATGTAATTAAATGAGTAACACAAATCAGCTGAGCATCAGTTGCATCTTCCCTTTCGATAGAGGTTTAATGATCCTTGTTTATTTTTTATTTTTTGGTACAATAGCAGCTGCTTTCTGTCAGCTTTGTTAAAGTCCTGACAAATGCAACTGATTGTTTTTTCCCTGTGCTGTGTCTAACAGGTGAAAAAGGCAACCAGGTGGAGCTGTAAACTCTGTGGAGAGAAACAGTCACTGCTCAAGGTCAGAAATTGTTAATTATTCTAAATTACTGCTAATGATTTATTCATTCTTCTTCTTTTCCTTTCGGCCGTTCCCTGTCAGGGGTCGCCACAGCAAATCGTTTGCCTCCATCTAACCCTGTCCTCTGCATCCTCTTCTCTGACACCAACTAACTTCATGTCCTCTCTCACTACATCCATAAATCTCCTCTTTGGTCTTCCTCTAGACCTCCTTCCTGGCAGCTCCAACCTCAGCATCCTTTTCCCAATATATTCACCATCTCTCTGAACATGTCCAAACCATCTCAATCTGGCCTCTCTGACTTTATCTCCAAAACATCTTACATGAGCTGTCCCTCTGATGTCCTCATTCCTGATCCTGTCCATCCTCGTCACTCCCATCTCTGCCTCCTCTCTTTTCTTCAGTGCCACTGTCTCTAAGCTGAACAACATCTCTGGTCTCACCACCGTCTTGAACACCTTTCCTTTCATTCTCGCTGATACTTATCACACAACACACCTGACACTTTTCTCCTCTCCTCCCTCTCATTCACACACGTATTCTGTCTTACTCCGGCTAAGCTTCATTCCTCTGTTTTTCAGAGCAGACCTACACCTTTCTAGATTTTCCTCCACCTGCTCCCTGCTCTCACTACAAATCACAACGTCATCTGCAAACATCCTAGTCCATGGAGATTCCTGTCTAACCTCATCTGTTCGCCTGTCCATCACCAGAGTAAACAAGAAGGGGCTCAGAGCCAATCCTTGATGCACACCCACCTCCATCTTGAGCTCCTCTGTCACACCTACAGCACACCTCACCACGGTCTTACAGCTCTCATACATGTCCTGCACCACTCTAACATACTTCTCTGCCACTCCAGACGTCCTCATACAATACCACAGCTCCTGTCTTGGCACCCTGTCATATGCTTTCTCTAAATCTTAAAAGACACAATGCAACTCCCTATAAACTTCTCTGTACATCTCCATCAGCATCCTCAAAGCAAATACTGCATCTGTTGGACTCTTTCTAGCCATGAAACCATATTTCTACTCACAAATGCTCACCTCTTCCCTTAGCCTAGCTTCCACTACTCTGTCCCACAACTTAATTGTTTGGCTCATCAGCTTAATTCTTCTGTAGTTGCCACAGCTCTGCACATCTCTCTTGTTCTTAAAAATCAGCAATAGTACCCTTGTCCATTCCACGGGTATCCTCTCACTCTCCAAGACCTTGTTAAAAATACTAGTCAGAAACAGAAGAGTCCTACATTCTTACCTTCCTCTTCTCTCTCAACAATCCAAGTCCAATTACCACCAGCACCCTGTAGGTCAACAGCACCGGTTGGCGGTCGTTGTTAACACGGGGCCCCGACCGATCCGGTATGGAAGTCATTTTTGGTGTGAAAGTCATGATTCGCATTGTTAATTCAGCCTGGGCTTTTGTTTTTTTACCTCGGATGCCCTTCCTGACACAACCCTCTGCATTTATCCAGACTTTGGACTGGCACAAGAAGGCTTGTGTCCCCTTGTGGTTGCATTGCTAATGATTTTTTCATTAAAAACCTAAATTAACCAGTATTGCAGAAGATGAGGACATATTGTGTACCTGTCTTTAAACCAAGTGATGTACTCTATTCTTGTGTAGTAGTGGTCTTACTTTTTAATTACATGGTGTTACATGTGTTTGCTGATCACCTGCTGCTAAGATTATAAATCAAACATCTCAGTGCAGCTCTCTGTCCATTGCTGCAGGAGTTGTGTGAATAAACACTGTACTTATCACTATCTAAGGCTCTTGCTAACATAGAACTTGCTCTGGGTGAATGCAGGCCATAAGAAGTCACTGTGCTAATGTTTGGTACAAGCTGATTTCTAATAAAATATCTTTTAATCTTAATCAACACAAAGCTGATGAACTGCTTTTGCAACACCCGTGCTCTGAGTGTTGATCATAAGAGCTGGATACTGAACTGGAACAGGGCACTTGTCACATGTCACTTGACTGAAAAGTGCTTGGCTGGCCAAAATAGTTTCTGGATTATGAGTTTGCTTCTGTATTGTGCAGCCCACTGCACATGCCCACTAGTGTTTTAAGTGCCTGCACGCTCCTGCTCGCTCCATAGACTATATTAAACTTGTGTCTGAAGATAATAGTTTTTTACTCTGCTCTGGGAAAGTTTTTACAGCTATAGATTGGCCACCATAGACTTAGAAAGTCATTATAGTGTAAAAAAAGGGGTGTCCTGTCAACAATTTTAGAGGCATCTCCTATCTCATTAGAGTCAAAGGAGAAAATGCTTTTTGGGTAATAGGGAGATGTTGTGCTGCAGTAGCATGACTGACTAGTGGGCTGAAGCAGTGCGAGGTGGTGTTGTATACAGATTTTTGAATACATCTTTGGTGTTCTCCTCACGTTAAATTTTACTGGGTACATCCCCTGGATAACCATCCCAGCTGAGCAAGTGTTCACAGTATTTGAAATACAGTGAACAACCCACAGGTCACTTCCATCATGACAAAGTGGGATCATCTTAAAAAATCTGCTCTAACTTAATGTTTGTTCTCCAGTCAAGCTGGAAGTTGTGCAGCACTGTTCATTGTATTTGCCACTCCCAGTTGTTGAATTGCAACAACTGGGAGTGGTAAGTCCTGAATTTTTACAGAAGCCATCATGTTTAATTTATAATTATGTAACTTTAAACTGTTCTTTACACTTCAAATGGATTCCTGTGGTGAACATATGTATTATCTGTTTATTAGAGCACTTTACTTAAATTTATTTCTAAAGATTAACCAATTATTGTTGTTAATAATCATTGGTATTATTAACATCAAAGACTATCAGAAAGACAGTTGCATTCAGAAATACAAATATTTTTTAATTCTTTTTCTGATGGTCATTTTCATAATCATATTATCAATAATGATAGGCTGGTTTTTAGTGATTACACTTATGTCTATTTAGTAGAAGTATTAGTAGTAGTATTTAGACATCATGTTAGCTCTTGTCACCATAGTGGACTAAATTGATGTGTTTAACGTTTTAGCCATTTTCATTCACAGATCCACAGCTTTAGTCACTTTGCCAGTCACACAAAGTGATTGGCACAATTGCCCACAATGTGATGATTGGATTTTTTCTAATGATTGTAAAATTAATTCCTTAATTAATTTAATCACACTTAATTAAGTCTTTAATTTTTTTTGGCTACTGGTCAAATAAAACAAGCACTTTGAATACATTATATTGAATATATTTGGATAGTTTCTCTGCTGTTCCATGTTCAGGCATGGGTTGTTACTTTGTCAGTTCATTTAAAAGTTGGCAGGTAAAAGGTTTAAAGTTGATGTGTCAACTTTGGGAGACAGGTAGAAGTTGATGTGTGATGAGTTCACAGTCAGAGGACAACCATCAGACTTAGGCAAAGACATGCTGTTCTCTGATAGGTCACACAGAACATTTGTGTCCTTTGTGAATAGAAAAAAGTATTTGCAATGATTGACAGGAGTTTGGACGGGGCTCTGGGGCAGACTGCAGACGTCACGTTCAGAAACTGAACGCCATGAGAGGCGCCATCATAGAGGAGCAGAAACATTTTACGTCGTCACCGTGGTAATTGTGTGATTGCTATGGTCAGATAAATCAGATCTTTATCAATAGTTACCTGTTTGTCATGTAATCTGATCTTTCACTGCCTGTGGTTTTCAAAGGGAACAGGTTGAGGCTGGGGAGGAGACAAATGACCAGGTGAGCCGATGGAGCAAGTACCTGGACCCACCAGAGAAGGGGGAGCCGGACCCACCAGAGAAGGGGGAGCCGGAGGAGGAGCAGAATGTTTTGATTGACAGACAGCCATTCCACAACAAGGACATGACTAACAGGTAAAACTTTTGAGATGGTGAATGTTGTTAGAGGCCACGCCCAACTAACTGTGCATTACTCCATGTATGATTTTTATTACATCATCAAATCAGCTGACAAACAAGTGAGATACCTTATTTACTCTCATCTGAAATTTTAAAAATTTAAATCTGTTTTCTAACAGGAAGAGGAAGAGGAGCTGCCTTACTGAAGAGGTAACATGCTGTCATCATCACTCTAATTTAAATTGTAAATTATCCGAGCTCAGAAATTGCTGCTAATTTCTAATACAGAGTGGTCACTTAGAAAACAGCCATAACTTTCTAACCAGTTCTTCTTTTTACAGTCAAAACACATCAGAGCCACCAGTCCACACAAGACCAGCCCTCCTTATAAGAAGATTTTTAACCCTCCCATTCTAACAACTCTTCCTGTCTCCAGATGGGCAGGTTTCCTCACTTCTGACTGTAAGGAAGGGAAGGGGCCTTCTGTGGGTGGAGTCACAAATCAGTCTTGCTGTGATACCATCCACAGACATCCCACCCTGCACCACATTTCCTCCATGTTTGAGAGCGGGGATGATTTCAGCGTCGACGACAAGTTTCTGACAGAATGAAGACTTTAACCTTACCCAGGACTAAAAATTGTGAGGCTCTTTCAAAGCAAACTTATACCTATGTCCATGTACAGCCTGAACCAGGTGTGTCTTCCTCCTGGTCATACTGTTCATGGTTTGGTGGATTGAAATGCAGTTTTTCTTGTGATCTGAAACATTTTCATCAGATCAAACCTCTGTGTAAACTTTTCTCTTCTGTAGGGCAAAGAGTACAAACTGCAGTTTTAGTTTCAGGTAAATGGAGTGAATCTAATTAAGACAAAATAAGTGGAAAACAGTTCAGAACCAGTTTGGCCCAAAGGAAATATGCTGTAGTTTTATTTATCTAAATTAGACTGAAGTTGAATAAAACAGCCATCTCAGTTACTGATTTTTTTTTTTTTTTTTTTTTTTTTTTTTTTTAAATGAGAATAACAAAGAAAATTAGACAGATCAAAGAGTTATTGTATTGCTCTACAATGTCAATAAACTGATTGGGTTATGTCATCAGTTTAGCACAAGCAATTATGTCATTTCTGGGGGCGGGGCAGCTTGGCGTACTGAATGGCGTCTAGTGCACCTCCAATGTCAAAGTTTTTGGCCTGAAGGAGTCGAGTCAGCCAACCTCCTTCATCAGTGAAGCCCATTGACAGCATGAGGGCTAGGGACTCCACCAGGCGGGGGTCTGCCTCTGTGGGGGAGGTCAGAGGTCAGTGGGGGCATCATAAAGTATCAGACAGCTGAGATTCAGGTACTTGAGGTCGACTTACCTTGAGGCAGGTGTGGGTATAGAGCTGCCTCTCTCAAGCCAGTTGGACCCTGCTGTTCCCTTGGGGTATCCTGTGGTCCTACTGAAGGAGGCCCCTGTAGTTCTGATGGTTGGTCCTGGTTCTGGGGCTGTAAGGACTGCAGTTCACCAGTGGAGGGGTCAACCTCTTTGGAGCTCAGGTGAGTCCACTCCTCATCAGAGTCTTTGCTCCCCTGAAGACCCACACAATCAGACTGGTTATGGTGTCATCTAAACCTGCATCATGCTTAGACCAGTTCTGATTGCTAAACTCAGCTTTGCTGTAAATTATAGAACTTTTTTTTTTTATTTTAATGTTTCTGTGTGTCATGATTTCCTGATGATGATAATAATAATAAAACATAACAAAATTAAAGTTATTGTATTTGGGCCAAGAAATCTCAGAATTATTGTTCAACCATATCATTACTCTAAATGACATTGCTCCAGTAATAAACCGGACTTATTTTTTTATGATCTGTCCTTTGCCTCACATAAAACAAATCTCTAGAACAGCCTTCTTCCACCTATGGAACATTGCCAAAATTAGGAGCATCCTGTCTCAAAGTGATGCTGAAAAACTAGTCCATGAATTTGTCACTTCTAGGTTGGACTACTAGAAAGAGTGCTGATGCGAATTACCAAGAGAGATCATATTTCACCTTCACTAGCTTCTCCATGGTTTTCCCCATTAAATCCAAAATAGAATTTAAAACCATGCTTCTTACTCATAGTTCCATATCATCCCGGTAGACCACTTCGATCTCAGAATGCAGGCCTACTTGTGGTTCCCAGAATTTCCAAAGGTAGAAAAGGAGGCAGAGCCTTTAGCTATCAAGCTCCTCTCCTGTGGAACCAGCTCCCAGTTCAGATTCGTGAAGCAGACACCCTCTCTACTTTTAGGTTTAGGCTTAAAACATTCCTCTTTGATAAAGCTTATAGTTAAGGGTTACTAACTATAGTTAGTTAACTGACCTTTGACCCCTTGCTGTCACCTCCATCCATCTCCACATCCCCCTCAGCTCCACCACTCTGAGAGGGAGCGGTCACCTTGGTCCGCTGGCCCTCATGTTCAACATCAATGTCCACATCAATACCTGCATGCACACACACACTCATTATTTCCTGCTTGTTCAGTACACAATCAGAAAGCTGAAGGAACCTCAGGTGTGACATCACTCACCCAGTGGACTCAACATGGCTGCCACCCCCTCCCCAATATTTTTCAAAAAGTCCACATTAGCCTGGGAGGCTGCAGACAGAGGTCAGAGGTAACTAATGACATAATTAATGAGGTGAAGTCACATCATGAGATAATAGGTTTATTAATCAGCTGAAACCTGATTATTACACTGACCACAGGGAGCGCTGCCATCAGCTGCAGCTCTGGAGGGTCCAGCCTGGCCCTGATTCTGGTCTTGAGGTTGAGCTTGAGCCTGGTTCAGGTTCTGGTTCCAGATGCAGTGTCTCATCTGCTTCAGCCACTTCCCCCGAGGAAACCGTTGCTGAAAGGAAGGAATGGTTCAAACTGACAGTCACGGAACAGGACTAACACAAATACACATACACCAAATAGCCACAACCTTATCACTACCTGGTATAAAATGTATGTTTTAGATACAAGTAGTATCAGCTGAATTAACCACCTATCAGCACATAAAGTGGTTAAAAACCGCTCCACCCTTATGAACAGTGGTCTCTGAACCTACTGTTTTATTACTTACTGTACATGTTTTACCATAATTAATATAATCAGTATTGTTTTAAAAACATTGTATTCTTTGTGAAAGACTTTTACTCTGTTACTTTAAATATAGATAAAATCTTTTGCTCAAGTAAAAGTCTTGAGATTAAGTTATTTCTTAGGCCAATAATTCTTAGAGTAGCCACACTACAGATCATAATTATTTGGACAAACCAAGGAATTCCATGTAAAATCAGGCAAGGATTAGCACCCCCATATAGCTGGAGTGGAACAATCCTTGTTTCATAAACACATTTTGTAAATGTGGCCTTAGATTACATGTTCTAATATACTGTTTGGGAATTTATTTATTTTTTGTCCTTTCGGGCTTATCCCGTGAGTTCAGGGTCGCCACAGCGGATCATTGTCCGCATGTAGATTTGGCAGTTTTTTTTTACGCCGGATGCCCTTCCTGACGCAACCCTCCCCAATTTCTACCAGGCTTGGACCGGCACTGCACAGCTAGTGAGGGGAGCCCAGAGACACTTCAACATATAGCCAGGGCTGGGGATCGATTTTTTTTTTTTTTAAATCCCTTCTCAGAGAAAAACCTGTTTAAACATCTACTCTGACGTCACACAGTACACAGGGCACAGTGTGATGTCATAGTGGGCTTGGTAAGTTAATACGAAATAGAGCTTAAATAGTCTGTAACTTGTGTACGCAGCTTTCATCAGTATTTTCATTGTGGGGTCTATGATGAACCATAACCCCAGGTCACACCCTCTCTTACCTGTCTACCTCTTATGACGGCACTCACCTGAAGAGGATGACAGATGGGCAGAAGAACGTGCTCAGTATGTGTCCCTTGGGCCTGGCAGGTTGAGCAAAGGTCATAGTCGGGACAAACCGAACACTTGAAGCGCGTTCCAACCACTGGGCCCTCGCAACCATCACAGGTAACCTTAGGATGGAGGGGTGGGGGGATATGGTGATTGGGTGGGCCATGTTGAGAAGGGGGCCCAAAGGCAAAGGGGGGCAAGGCATGGAGAGGAAAGTCCCGACGATGTTCCTTCTTCTCTGAAAGAGTTTCATCAAACTTTATTAGGAAATAAAATTCACAAGAACAGTGAATACAATTTTTGACTCAACAATAAACTTCTGTAAGAAAAAATTCTGACTCCTTATTTTTTTAAGGAAAAATAGGATAAATGGATTAAATATTTTAGATTTAATTTGTAATATTTTTAAAGAATGTTTTTTTCCAAAGGATTAGGGTTGAAAAAATTTGTTTCCAAAAAAAAATGTGTTAATCTTTGAATAACGAAGCTTCTTTTAACATCCTAAAATTAAACTCTCACTTTTAATATAATTTGTGATGTAAATCTGTAAATGCTTTGTGTCTTTTTTAACTGATGTGTTCAATTTAGATTAAAAACTATAAAGAAACAAATTTCTGTGAACATTGTGTTCATACATACAGGTTTAACTGGTATATAAATATAACTGCAGGTTAGGCTCAGGTGTTAGTACCTTTGATAAAGAGACGGAAGGTGTTGTCCTTCACACAGGCCAAACCCATCATCAGTTCATCGTCTGAGGAAAATGCCACCAGGTCCCCATCTTCATCTAAAACGTCACCATCATCATCATCATCATCATTATTAATATTATCAGTGTGACCAGCTTGTTAACAAATACTGAAACACCTCATTCTAAAATATGCAGTCTTTAATTGTAAATAAACTTATGTTGTTAAACATCAAAATAAAAAGTGAGTTTACAGTGAAAGTGTATAATTAATCTACAGACATAAATAAGCATTTATGACTGTGTTTTACTTCAAGTTCAAGTTTTACTTTAATAAAATAAGTTAAAACTAAACTTTTTCTTTTTACTTTGGCTGGATAGTTAAATGAAATACGCGTACGTCTAATTCTGTGTAATAAAGTAAGTTTCTGACCTCGGTAGTACATGTTGAAGGAAGTGTTTTGCAGGTTGTTAAAGACTCCAGCGGTTTTCCTGCTCAGATATTCGAAGCTGCAGGAAACGTCCTGATCCACAGTGAACCTCCGGATCTCCTTCACCGCCTCGTCCTTACCCAACAGGTAGGCCTTCACTGTCACTGACATTCTGCTGCAGGAACCGGGTACACTTCGAACCAGACCCTGAATATAACACACTCACTTTTACAGACTGAACCAGACTCGGGGCAGGAAATTCTCTGGTGACCGCTTACACTGAACCAGACGTGCAGAAATCAATGAGTTCTTCCCACTGAAACAAAGTAAGGAACTTTGTGACGCAGCGTTAAATCCCTTCAGCCTCTTTTATGTTTACTTCCGCGACACGTCACTGTCGTCAGGATTGACGCGGCCTCTGATTAGTCCGTTTGGGTAGTCCAACCCACAAGACCAATCAGAGCCTGCAGAATGACTCAGCACTTTCCAACCAGGGGCTTTCTTCTGAGTCAGCTGGCCAATCAGGAACAAGCTGTATAAAGTTCAGGTTAAAGAAAAATGAGCAGATTCATCGTGACAAGACACAAGGTGGCGGGTATTAAGTTTAATTCATGTTCAAATGTAAAGTTTAAATGTTTAAATATAAAATGGTTAATAAAGACTAACAGTTAAGTCAATTAGCTTCTGTTATTAAAATCATCAGCTTAATAAAGCAATCATGCAGATTTTTATGGTAGTGATGAGGCAGAATTTACAATAAAAACACGCTAATGTGAAGTGATTTAAGTGCAATTTTTTTCTAACTTACTATAGTTGGGAACTGCATTCACATTTTTAAAATAATGAATAAACTTTTCTTTGTCACGCTACAAGAAAGGTAGAATGGGAGCTGTGGAACCAACTCCCAGTTCAGATTCAGGAAACAGACACCCTCTCTACTTTTAAGTCTAGGCTTAAAACCTTCCTCTTTGATAAAGCTTATAGTCAGTTCTAGTCATGCTGCTATAGGCTTAGACTGCTGGGGGACACAGTGTGGAGCTACTGGTCTTACCAACCTGCCCGATGTTTTGTTGTTGCTTTTGTTGCTCTTTTCTTTTCTCTCTCCACTTTCCACTCACCCCCATCAGTCAAGGCAGATGGCCGCCCACCCTGAGCCTGGTTCTGCTGGAGGTTTCTTCCGTTAAAGGGAGTTTTTCCTTTCCACTACTGTCTAGGGCTTGCTCAAGGGGGGATTAATGGGTTCTCTCTATACGCCTTTATAGTCTTGACTTTATTCTGTAAAGTGCCTTGAGATGACTTTGTTGTGAATTGGTACTATATTTATACAGTTAAATTGAATTAAATGTTTGGCCAAATGTAATTTTGGACAAAATAATAATAACAACAATAATAACAAAAATAAATAAGTCACAGACCAACATTATTATGGTTTCCACATAGGGTCTAGTTTAGAACATTTTCACTAACATCTGTTGTCATTTATTATTTTTATGGCTTCATCTGTTTTATTGACCTGAATTAGAGAATTAATGTGGGTTAAAATAAGAATTCAAATTGAATATTACCTATTTATGTGATTTATAGTACATTTATTATATAGTGCATCTTTTAACTCACCTTCTCAGTTCATACACTATGTAAAAACTACTACTGTGACTTTTAGTTTCGTTAAAAAAAAATAATAAAGGTCTACTTTAATTTAATGTACATCTAAAACAAAACATCACATCAGACCAGAAATACTTTCAAAACCTGGGAAATTGATGGACATGTAGTGTTTACTTCTTTACATTTTAATTTAAACACAATGTCTCTGTTCATACTGGTAAGATTATCTTATTTTTGTTGAAATGGCCGGCTTATTACAAAGGTTTTCAAGTTGCTGCATCTTGAGATCACTCAGAGTGACGTTGCAGCACCCAATCACTAGCAGAGCGTGGGTCAGATGACAGTGACTCATCAGTCCTGTGAGTCTGAGTCACAAAGTGAAAACAAACAATGGAAACCATTTTAAATCTAGATCCTGTTTAATTTAGAATCCAGCTTAGATATTTTAACTCTGCTTGATTTGATTTTTTTTCATCTCTGATTAACAAAGCTTCTTCCAACACCCTAAAATTAAACTCTCACTTCTAAACCGATTTTCTTCTTTTCAGCTTAGATTTATTCAACACTGAATCTGCTGTTGTTTTCCCTTATGACAGTAAAAACACAAATTCACATACACTAGAAGCAAAGTTATGTCAGTTTATTATCAGGTGCTTAAACATCATAATAAACTGACAAACTACCAGTCTCTAATTGAAATTATTTTTGAAATATTTTAATCATTTAAATATTTTTAAGTTAAAGTGTTCAAGGTGGTCTAGGTCGTGTCCACACTGAGAAGAAAACAGTGCGAGACTAATGGAGGATCGCTGCAGCATCTGCCGTAGTTAGGACATTGTATATTATTATTATTATTATTATTATTATTTATTATAAGAGGAAGTGGACCCTGAAGTCAAAGCCCTTAAAAAGTGTTTTTTCTTTTAACCTGTACTGCTGTGACATTGGGTAATCTTATTAAACTAGGCCCAATTTCAAAATCTTGGGATGAACATAGCATAATTCAGTCAGTGACTGCTACTGTAGCCTCTTTCACACAGGCGTTCACAGGCAAGGTGCGTTCACCACACCTACATCCCCCCTCACTGTCCTGCAAAAGGCACCGAAACAGCATACGGGAGTCACAGTTGATTCTCCTATGAGCCGCCTCCAAAAGGTATCATCAGTGTAATTTCACACTGCCTCCAATACCGCCCCTGTGTAAATGACAGATTGCTACAAGTAAATGTTTTTTGTTGTCATTTCTATTTTTATCCTAAAAGCAGATACTGGTTTGTTTTTCCTGAGACTCTCCCTCCTACACTGGAGATGAAACAGCATTTATAACATAATTCAGTAAAGTTGTCAAATTGTGTAAAACATTGTGGACAGATTTTAGTTTGTTCGAGTAATGTGTTTCAGTAAGACATAACGGATGGATAATGGATGCATGTTTTCACAGCTGCAACATTCACATGATGGAACACATGAATCCAGCCAGTAAATATTTTTCTGCACAGGTATTTTTTTCCCCCCCATACATTTACTGTACATATTTTTGGACACAACAATCTAGGCCCAAGCAAATGTAATTTAAGTAATTTACCCTTTTTTTTTTTTAAGTAGTTACCCTTGTTGTTCTAACGTGCAGTTATTTCCGATCATAGACTTGTGTTTGAGTTGGTGAAACTAACTTTCTTCCCATTGCTGACACAACTTATAAATCACATATTTAATTACCATCTTATTTTTTGCTGAACCACTTACAAACATATGTGAACAGCTTTTTTAAAAAGCCTTCTAGTGTGCAAGCTTAGCGTTCCATAATGCTTGTTGTTTTGAAGGCTCATGTGAGATAACTACAATACACTGTGGACATGCAAACTGTCACTAACAAAATGCAGTGCATTTTTATCACAGGGAGAAATATGATCTATAATAGACAAAACAAAATGGAACAGCCCTACAAACTTTTTTGTAGTTTGAGCACTTAACTACAAGATGTAAAAACTTCTTTCAATGGTTAAACTGGTAATCTGCATGAATAATTGATCACCTACATCAGCAAATCACCTGAATCCAAAGTGAGTTTATTTCTACTGGTACACACCGCATCAGAAAAAAAAAAAAAAAACTAAAGAATTAACTCATACATGTCTAGAATATCAATAATGTACCAATACCACATCAATAGTCAATCAGCTCGGACTAAAAGGTTCATATTCCTGATAGAGAAGAAAAAAAAAGTGTCAACAAGAAAAACACCTGACGTCAAAAGGGACGTCATTGTGATGTCAGACATAGAGGGGGTGGTACTGGCGGGGTGTCAGTCTCTTCCTGCAGGTGGGACAGGTGTGTGATGATGTCAGCGCGTCTCTCAAACACTGGCTGCAGAACACGTGACCACATTTGGTAGAAACAACCAATCGGCCACTCTCAACTATCTGCAGAGGAAACAACAGCCAATCGGAATGCAGCATTTCTATAGGCCAGCCAGGTGTGAACAAGTGTGTCAGAGTCTTACCTCAGAGTACGAGTCCAGACACACTGGACAACTGATGGTCCCAGGGGTCGACCTGGAACACAGTGACAGACTGGACTGATTATACTGAGACCTCTGGTGCTGACCCAGGCAATAAACTGATCCCACCTTCAGGGGTGACTGGTGGGCTCAGTCTATTACCTGTAGTGTCTACAATGGTTTCAGTGTATTACCTAGAGTTGTGTTGAGATGTTACCATGGCAGCAGTGAGGATGGGCGGAGTTTCGTCATCTTCATCACTACTGACAACATAACTCTCACCTGTGAGGACCCTTCTGGTCTGAGGATCTGATGAAGGACAACCACACATGTTGGACTTGTCCTTTAATCAAACTGAACATCATGTTTATGTGTTTATGTTTATGTTTCAGGAGGTTTACCTTCATCCACCAGCTGCAGCAGCAACAACAGAACAAACAAGAGAAGGATCAGCTTAATGTGTAGCACAATGTGTGCACGTTTTTTTTTTTTTGTTTTGTTTTGTTTTTTTTACCAGTACTGAGTCGTTGTTGGTCAGGTCAACCACAGCAGCTTCTGATCCTTCACATGTCAGATCCACCACCTCCTCCACACCTGCTCAGAGTCATCAGTTATTGTTCAGTTATAAATTAGTGACTGGTCATTAATAAGACATGAACACACAGCAATTAAAAAGTAACTTCAGTGCATTTTATCCTCATCGACCAATAACAGAAACCATTGATCGGCACTGTACTGACTATCCTCTGTGTTGTCCATAACATCAATGGTCTCTGTGGGTGGGGCAGAGTCACCATCCAATGTCCTGCTAATGTTAGCTGTCCTGCTAGCAGCTCTGCTATTCTTCCTAGTGTTAGCTGCTTTGCGGGTCTTGCTGCTTGGTCGGGACACCAGAGGACTTCCTATGGCCCTCCTCTTCCTCTGAGCCTGAACACACATAGATGACATCACCATTATGGGCAGGATTCAAACCATCTGAACAGGTGATCTGGCTGTTTTCTATCACTGTAAAATGTTTCCTTGTTCCCTAAAGCTTCTTAGTTGTGAAAAACAGGAAATATTTTAGATAAATGAGACATGATGGCCAGATTGATGTTTGGATTTATTTTGTGAATGCCTCTAAAAAAAAACGATTGTTGCAATATTTATTAATCACAGAAACTGACTAATTGCATCTTCACAACTGCTTGATGAGGTGATAACCTGATAAACTCTTAATGAACTGATCTAAGACTGATCATAAAACATGAATAGAAGAAATAAACTTACAGAGCTGCTCATCAGAGACACTGGGGACAAAAATGAAAAAAAAAAAATAGAAAAACAGGGTTAGCGGAACTATTTGGACCATCAGATTAAACCACTGTAAAAATGTGCTTGTGGGACACAGGGCTGGGTGATAGAGATTATGAGAAATCGATAAATTATGGCAAATTGTTGATAAGATGTTGCTTGATCAGCTAATCATGTTACAGGAACAAGCTTTATTCTCACTAGTCACATGGTATTTTTCTACCAGACAACCTAGAGCTAATATTAAGCAAGGATTGCGTTATGTTTTGGGATAAAAAAATTAGTCATAGGGATGATCTGTCCCTGAGGTGTTGGTTAGAAATGTAATAGTTCTGAAAAGACCAATGACCAGACATGGTGACACAAACATGGTCTCATGTCATAATCTCAAGATAAGGGAGAAAAAAATAAAACAAACAAACAAAAAAAAACAAACAATGTATGTAACATGCATGTCTATAGGCCCTGGGAGGAAGCGAGAGTACCCAGAGAAAGCAAAGCTGCTCCCCATTAGATTGTCTGCAGACAAGTGCAGGGCAGACCACTATGTCCTCGTGCCCGACACTTAAGTCCAGAGAGAGGGTCTTCTACATAAGAGAGTACAGTGTCTTTCCTCCCGTCTCTCAGACAGACAGCCCGAGATCTTTTTGAAAAAGAATTTGCAGTTATAGGTTCAAATTAGTTTTATTTATTTTTTACATTTTCCATTCACTTGTCAGACAGATAATACCATACCTTGTATTGCACTTCAATTTAGCACGTGACCAATTAATATTTTAATATAAAGACTTAAATTTCATCTATTTTAATCATCTATAAATATCTATTTTAACATCATCTTGAATTATATATTAATTTAATTTGCAAAAGATTCTTAATTCAAGTGTTCTTAAAGTTCTAAAGCCCTAAATGAAAAGTGAATTACATTTAAAAACTGTTCACATCTGTATCTAACACCAAAACAACTAAAACTGGTATAAGTTGTATTCAGCTACATTTATTTTGTTACAACAGACCTGCACCTCCTAAAAGAAACGTCTCAGCCTGAATCCACTGAAAATTACCTTTTAGACTGTGACCCACCAAACCAAAGTCAAAGACAAGTGTCAATCAAGACCGACGGCTGTGTCGACTCACAAGCTTGTCTGGGCTAGCAAGTGTTAACGGTGTGGGACATGCACTGCAAAAACTAGGTCAATGCCTAAACTTCAGCTTGGTGTGTCACGGACCTTAGTTGCTGACAGTCAACTGCTAGAATGTTAGGGGGAAAAATGTTTTAATGTGTTTTACTTTCAGGAAAAAACAGCTTGTGCAGAGATAAGAACTTCTGTCCTGTTACTATTTAATTGTCACTATTCTTTTTGTAAAGAGAGTTAACTAGACAGATGATTGGTTAAGGAAGCAAGTTCAGCAAAAAAGATAGGTCTTGCATTCTTAACAATGTTAACCTCAATAATAGTTGTTTTAAATACTAATAGTGGACCCGAGGATGAGTTATGTCCGCAGAAGCTCAACTTCACGACAGACCTTTTTTAAAGTTTAAAGTATTGTTGTTGATCCAATGTGAGGAATATTCTCAAAGCCAGTGTTGCACAAAATGGTAAATGGTGTGCTTGCACAACACTTTAATCCAAAGCACTTTACAATGCTGGTTCTCATTCACCAAAAAAGGGCAATATTTATGAAAATAGCACAGTTAAACTTTGTCTTTCATAACTGGCACAAAACCTCTATTATCCTCTTGGGGAAATGCTGTAAACACTGCTGTGAAGCAAAATTTGAAGAGCTGTAAAGAGCTTAAAATCACCAAGGCAAATAAATCTAGATACCTTAAGCATTACTTACAGTTTGCTAAATATATTTTTTTTAAATGCAGCTTTTAGGTAGACGGTAGATCTGGATACAGTAGAATTAATTTCTGTGACTAATTTTGATCATTTATAGTTAGAATGTATATTCCAGATTTCTTTGCCAAACATTTAGCTGCAAATCTACATTTATTTAAAATAGAGCAAGCTTGTGAAGGCAAAAAGGACATATTTATGAACAGCTTAAAGATTTCATAAAGCTACGCCGTAAAAATTAGGCTTGCGCTTAAGGGACATTCAAAATCTGTCCTTTGTGCTTTGCCCAACTCTAGCTTCCCCTCTGCCTACTCTGATATGGGTTTACTGTGCTCTTTGCATTCCACTGTGCTGTGCACATTTCTACGTGAAGTTATCAAATTGAAAAAAATTAAAATAAATAAATAAAGCAGAAAACTTACAACTAGGGCTGAACAATGTATGTATAGACTTGACTTTATGTAAAGTGCCTTGAGATTACTTTGTTTTAAATAGCTGCTGTATAAATGAAGTTGCACTGAATTGAAATAAATCAATCCTTACCAAAGCAATATTGCAATTGCGAGTTCCTATTCATATGTAATGTTCAGTACAAACACAAGGAGTAACATATCAACTACAAATGCATGCGGGTAAGATGCATTCTCTCAGAAGGTTTTTAAAATATGTTCCGAACGCCCCCAGAAACGAAATAACAAACACACAGGCAACAACAACAACAGGCAAACAGGTCATCGAGGCTCCAAATTCGGGGTTTGCTTCAGCAAAGGCTATTTTAACTACAGTTAGCAGTGCTGCATTTAAGCTTGTTTGTGTGTGAAACTTTCTTCATCTCATTCACTTCCCATGCAGGCAAGGTGAGGGCAGATCTCTGCAACAGAAGCCTGTGGGAACACTTGTACTGTTAAAAAAAAAAATTAGCTTAAGGTCATTTGAGACTACATAATAATTAAACAGAAATCATTGCTCAGAATGGTAAGTAGGGCAAGGCTCACTTGAAGTGAATATACAGTATGCACCACTGCCAGTGCTGTTCAAGGAGTCTGTCACAGAAGGCTGCAACCGCACCTCTCCACACTAAGAAGTGTAGGCAACAGAGGAGGATAAAGTGACCGCTCTGAGTAAGTTGGACTTGAAAGTTGCTACGTCACATTTACCAACAGGATAGACCATATGAGCTGCTGCCAGAGTCTTGTGTAGATCTGACAGCACATCACCTAGAATAATGTGTTCACACCTACAGCACAGAATAACACCTATTTATACTGTTGTTTATTTTACTGAGGCTGTGTGAGTGCAGTGTTAAGGCTCTTTATTTTATCCAACCAATCATTACTTACAGAGATGTGAGAAAGATATGAATGCAAGTTGTTCACTTTGAATGGAATTCTAGAAAAATAACTGTTTCACCTATTTTGCTTCTGCTCAAAAGATTCAGTAAACGCAATGCATTGCTGATAACATTACCCTCAATTTACTTTCACTTGGAAAGTTTTGCAATTTTACATCCCAAAATCAGAATTTTTAAATAAAATGCCAACTACTACAGACTACATTTAATGTATAGCTGTTTGAACTAAAAATGTTGGATGTCGAATATTAAATACAGCTTATTTAAAAAACCGTAATGTATAAAGTGGCCTTTAGTAAGAGACATCAGACTATATTAAACATGATAAAATAAATCCCACAATTATTTCCCTTAATTTATACCAGAATGAAACATAGTGATTATTTCTGGTTTAACTGAAACTTCATCGGACTCTAAACAGTTTCTCTGATAGTTAGCCGTTTGGTTAACCAGTTGATCTAAACAAATACTCGCTATATTACGTTAGCCTCACACTCAAACGTTAGTGTCTTTAGCTTACAGTTAGCTACCTTATAATAAGACTTCCGCTAGTTAGCATCAGGTGTTTTGGTGAAATCCGCTTACCTTTACAATGCGCTTCCTGTCGCGCTGCTTTGAGTCTTCTAACGTGCTTTTATCGCTAAAAAATATGTACCGTGTGTTTTCAGGCGACACATTAACTCCGACTTCAGTTACGTTAACGTTTCAACATTTAGACGGAAACAGACTCGCTGTTAGCGTTTCCTTTCCCTTTAGCTGTTAGCAAGGATTCGTTCAGCGGCTGTTGAGACTATTAAACTTTTTAAGATCCGACAAATTAACGGCTGACTGGTTTATTTCTGCTATACAGCTGATGCTGACGTTAGCTTCTGCTACCACCGGTTTCAAGATCTCCTTCTTCTTCTCCACAGGAAGTTAATACAGTTAATGACAGTTTTCTAAGGTGATCAGCGCCCCCTGTTACCTCAAAGAGTGCCCAACAGCTGAAGACGCCGCTGTTTTTTTGTTTTTTTTAATTACATTTATTTTATCAACAATGCTTAACAAAAAAATACATTTTAAAATAACATACAAACAAACATCTTCACAAATGGTATATTTAGTAACAGCAGACAGGGAATAAAGAACCAAAGAAAAGAGAGAATAAGAAAGAAAAGAGGAGCAAGGAGGCTGAAGCTATGCAGTCAGTCATAAGTCACAGGTATCTCATGCATTTTATTGCTTCTCTTTTTTTTTATTAAAAACAATTATCAGATTTTTGTGAGGTAATGTACAAATATATGTCTGATAAAAACACTTTCAAAACAGGTTTCATCTTAAAGTATTTTATCACATAAATAAAAGATTTGCCCATAGTGATATACAGATTTACAATTAGAGTTTTGGGGTTCTATATGTTATAATAAAACAACATTTCTATAGCTGCAATGTACATATTAGTAGAAAGGTTCTTAGTCAGATAAGTTTCCCAAGCCCTTCCAGATTTTAAGCATGCACATTATTATGTGCATGCGCTTCACACTATAGGGGCAACTTTGGCACAGGAAGGTAGAGTGGTTGTCCACCAATCTTACAGTTCCCCAGCTCCTCCAGTCACATGTCAAAGTGTCCTTGAGCAAGACACTGAACCCCAACTTAGTTGCTCCCGGTGAGTGTTGGCCAGCTGCATAGCAGCTCCCCGATCTGTGTATGAGTGTGTGTGTGTCTGTGTGTGGGATTGTGAGTGTGAATGGGTGAATAAGAAGCAGTGCAAAGCGTTTTGAGTGAATAGGTAGAAAAGCACTATATAAGTGCAGACCATTTACCATTTACTTCTCATTCATCCACTCACACACAAATGTGGGAGCTGCTACACTCACCGATGGAGCAACTAAGTTGGGGTTCAGTGTCTTGCTCAAGGACACTTCGACATGTGACCGGAGGAGCCGGGGATTGAACCAACAACTGTGAGATTGGTGGACAACCGCTCTATCTTCCTGCGCCACAGTCGCCCAAAACATACCCACAGCATACCAGGTAAAGCGGGGGTAGAGCGGTTGTCCACCAATCTCACAGTTGTTGGTTCAATCCCCGGCTACTCCGGTCACATGTCGAAGTGTCCTTGAGCAAGACACTGAACCCCAACTTAGTTGCTCCCGGTGAGACATAACTAGCTAACCCAAATCTCTAGAACAGCTTTCCTGCAGAAAAAATACTCCATGCATTTGTTATTTCTAGGTTGGACTACTCTAATTCCTTACATTTGGGGTGTCCTAATAACTCTCTAAAAAGCCTTGCTAACTGGAATTGGCAAGAGAGATCATATTTCTCCTTCATTAGCTTCTCTCCACTGGATTCCCATAAAATCTAGAATAGAATTCAAAACCCTCCTCCTTACATTCAAAGCTCTTAATGGTCTAGCTCCATCATATTTCAAAGATCTCATAGTACTGTATCTGCCGATTAGACCACTTCAATCCCAGAATACAGGCCTACTTGTGGTTCCCAGACTTTGCAAAAGTAGAATGGGAGGCAGAGCCTTTAGCTATCAAGCCCCTCTTCTTTGGAACCAGCTTCCAATCCAGATTCGGGGGGCAGACACCCTCTCTACTTTTAAGACTAGGCTTAAAACCTTCCATTTGGATCAAGCTTATAGTTAAAATTGCTCAGTCAACCTGAACTAGCTGTCCTTGGCTTTGGAGCTGTGTGTTTCCAGTGTGCAGCTACTCGTCCTAACAGCCTGTATAATATTTTTATTGTAGCTTTTAGTTGCCCTTTTTTTCTCTCTTCACTTTTCACTCACCCCAACCGGTCAAGGCAGATGGCCGCCCACCCTGAGCCTGGTTCTGCTGGAGGTTTCTTCCGTTAAAGGGAGTTTTTCCTCTCCACTGTTGCGCAGGGCTTGCACAAGGGGGATTTGTTGGGTTGACTTTACATACTTTTATAGTCTGGAATTTATTATGTAAAGTTCCTTGAGATGATTTTGTTGTAAATTGACACTATATAAATAAAATTGAATTGAATTGAACATTTTATTATAGAGACTGGAACATGAAATTGGGATTAAAGGAACTGCACTAGGTTGGTTTAAATCTCATCTAGGTTAGCTAGGCTAGCTCTAGGTTAGTTAACACAAAGGTTAGCTATGGAGCTCCAAAAGGCTCTGTGTTAGGACCAATACTTATACTTTATATATGTATCCTTTAGGCAGCATTATTAGAACATAAATTTATCATCTAAACATAAATTTCCATTGCTATGCTGATGATACCTAGCTATATCTATCTATGGAACCAGATAAAAAAAATCAGTTAATCAAGCTTTTAAGCATGCATGCAAGACATAAAGGCCTGGATGTCCCATAATGTTTTACTTCTAAACTCAGATAAAACTGAAGTCATAGTATTTGGGCCCAAAAATCTAAGAAATATGATGTCCAACCCTATCGTTACTCTAGATGGCATAAGTCTGGCCTCCAGTACTACTGCAAGGAACCTTGGAGTTATTTTTGACCAGGATTTGTTCTTTACCTCACATATAAAATAAATCTCTAGAACAGCCTTCTTCCACCTACGGAACATTGCCAAAATTAGGAGCATGCTGTCTCAAAGTGATGCCGAAAAACTAGTCCATGCATTTGTTACTTCTAGGTTGGACAACTGTAATTCCCTACTTTCAGGATGCCCCAGTAACTCCCTAAAGAGCCTGCAATTAATCCAAAATTCTGCAGCAAGAGTGCTGACTGGAATTAGCAAGAGAGTTAATATTTCACCTTCACTTGCTTCTCTTCATTGGCTTCCCATTAAATTTAGAATAGAATTTAAAACCCTGCTTCTTACGTATAAAGCTCTGAATGGTCAGGTTCCATCATATATAGAAGACCTCATAGCACCAAATCATCCCAATAGACCACTTCAATCTCAGAATGCAGGTCTATGTGTGGTTCACAGAATTTAAAAAGTTAGAATGGGAGGCAGAGCCTTTAGTTATCAAGCTCCTCTACTGTAAAACCAGCTCCCAGTTCAGATTCAGGAAGCAGACACCCTCTCTACTTTTTAGTCTATGCTTAAAACTTTCCTCTTTGATAAAGCTTATGGTTAGTTATAGTCATGCTGCTATAGGCTTAGACTGCTGGAAGACCCACCCCACGATGCACTGAGCTCCTTTCCTCCTCTTGTTCCCTTCTCCTCTCACCCCACAGTTGTCACCACTATATGAAATTAACTTAGTGTTATCTTTCTACCATAGTTGTGTTTCTTATTCTCTGTCTCCCGCTCTCTGTTTCTTTCGTTACAGAGAGTTTTTCCTCTCCACTGTTGCCTAGGGCTTGCTCTATACATCTTCCTCTATACCTCCTCCTTATCCTGACTTTATTCTGTAAAGTGTCTTAAGATGACTTTGTTGTGAACTAGCGCTGTATAAATAAAGTTAAATTGAATTGAATTGAATCTTCTTTCTCACAACATCCTGTTAGTTTCTTAAGTGATCTTGGAAGTATTGGAAGTATTTCTCTGGCTTGCACTTTGCTAAAACAAAAAAAGGCTAATCTGACTGAGTTTTACCAGTTCCCATTATTTCTGATATCCTCCAGATTTTAATGCTACTGTGGTTCATGTGGTTTATAATTAGGTTCTTGATAATCTCTTAAATCATTGTCTCCAACCACCTGAAGTGGTCCTGTCCTCTCCTCTACAGCTCAATTTAATGCTGAACTAAACAAAAAGACAACATGTCTGATGAGCTGTGACAGAAAAATTGTTTACACCTTCAGCATTTGTTCCCCCACCACAGACACTGTGACGTAGCTGAATTCAGAGGGAAAATTTTATTGGTCAAATAGCCAGCGAAAATCTCTACAGAGACTCTACAAAAAATATGAACATGGCACTGCTTCATGCCAACGCTAACAGCTACATTCAAAAAACAAGTCAAATACATGTTGTGATGTCATCAGTTTGGGGGGATGAAATCACAGTAATGTCATCCTCAGCAGGATCCATCCTTTACGATCAAAATATCAGCATTTTTCTCCCTGAACAGAAGAATCAAAAAAACCACCTTTACCTTAAAACCTGGTTTCACCCTGAAAACAATCATCAACTAATATCAACTGCTGATTAAAGCCTGGGGAACACTTAACTGATATTAAAATTGTCGCAGATCATAGAAATAAAGATAAAGAGGTTTACCAGGTTCTTAATATTTAAATCTTAATAATGCACACGTCAGAAAACAAAACTGGAAGTATTTTTTAAAATCTACTTTATTCAGAGCGAGGACTTTCAAAAGGTAATGCATTAATTATGTGTTAGCACAAAATATGCTGATCGTTTAGCAGTGATTTGTGAAGTAACCTAACTGAGAAAGTTCTCATTGGCTCTATAGCAGCCTCCACATTAAACGAGCTGTAACAGTTAAGCACATCAATTGGAAAAGAATGATCAGTGAGTGATACTGACGGATTTCTATATTAATTTTAAACCTCGCCTGGTTATTCTAATCAGCACAGTTTTTATTTTATGTAGATAAAAGAACAAGGCACATTTTACATGACTTAGAAAAAAATGCATATTTACTCAGTTGTCAGTTTATTACCTACTCCAAGTCAGTACCATCAGTACGATGTCTCCACTGCTATGCTGATAAAAGTTGAAAATGTCCCCTTACCCCAAATTCTGGGTAACTATAATGTGTGAATAATGAATTACGGATAATCTGTGATTAATTATAATTTTAAATGACTTATAGCTCTATTCATTGCATTTTATGTATAACACAGTTACATTTTGTGACACTGTAATTGACCAAAGAGAAAACTGAACAAGCTTGAAGGATATTTGTATATCACACAATAGAATATACTGAGCACAAAATCTGTTGTGGAAAAGGTAAAAATGAAATGGAAACATAAATAATTCTGAGATTTTCCACATTCATGAATAATGTTAATATTGTCTCCAAAGTTTTGAATCTTTCAAAGCTTTTTTTTTTTTAAATCTTCCATAATTCAGAAATTTAGCAAATGTTTTAAGTCTAAAATTAAATAAATTAGCATTGGCTTTCAAGGAGCTCATTTTGGAATTGTGGATGTGAAATTTAATTATGCAAAATGTCCAAAGAGAGTGACAGAGCTGGATTTTACCCAGAAGAGGGATTCATTTTCAAAGCCACAAAAAGAACGCTGTGGTGTTATGATTTATAAATTTAATTAAAAATAAAATACAGGGATAGAAGTTGTGGGTAATTTTATGTTAACTTCTTTAACTTTGTAAGGAACAAAGAATGTGTCATGTTCCATGTAACTGAGACAGGACACATTGTTTCCATAAAACACATATAAGTAACATTAATATCAATGCAGTTTATATGAAAAAAGGTTTCATAACAAATTGGCACTGATTTATTATCATAAAACTGGACATTTTTGTTTTTGTATTTGGATGTTGGCTTTTGTATTGGGTTTGGACTTGGATAATATTTGGATTGTGCATTTGTGGATTTTTGTAAAGCCCTTGCAACTCTGTGTTGGATATCAGATGATTGCATGATGGTTTTGTATCATGGACTGTAACCAAAATCTCTCTCCTGGTGTCAGTTGACTTCCTCTGTCCCTGCACTTGAGTACACTTCTCCCTGAGAACCCACACGAGTCACAGTCTCTACTTAACTTCTGGTTACTTGCATCATTTTTGTGATTGCCTTACTCTCTGACTCACCCTCAGACCAATCCAGCTAAACTTGTCTTTTTATAACAATGAACTCTTTCTAAAATCATGTTCTTGTGTCTCATGTTTCCCTTCTAGGTCTGTCAGAACTCCCACGAAACCAAGTCAGAATATTTAAAAAAGCCCTCCCATCTATAGCTGGATAGCTGAAACTCTGCTAACTTACTAATTCACAACCTGTTGTCATGTTAGAATTTCTCCTACATTACTACAACTTGTACTCAGTCTCACATTTCCTATGTAAATGTGGCAGGTAGACACTAGGAATCGGTAGGGGTGGTGGCAAGAGAGGAGCAGCAGCCAATGAGAGAAACAGCAAACTGATTAAGAGAGAAATGTGAAGCAGGTGTGGGGAGCTTTAGAACCACTAATCATGTACTCCAAGTATGATTGTTCTTCTGGCTTGTTTTCATCTTAATTGTAGTTGTTAAAATTAATTTTGCCACTTTACATAGACTTATGCCTATTGTCTGTATTATCTCTGCAGTCTTTGTTTGTTATTGGTTTACAAAAACTTAATTATTTCAGCATCACTTTGAGTGGCCTATAAACTGTAAGGAAGAACTGATTGTATTATTGATGAGACAGAGATGACACATGAGCTAAAGGATAAGAGAAATAAACTCTACAGCGAGTCCATCAAACCTCCATCAACTAACCTAACTTCCTGGTGAATGAGTGTTGCTGACTTACAGTCTGTAGACGCACAGTGAACACTCATTGGGATAGGTGACACCATTGCTGCCACAGACTGGAGAATAATTCAGGGGACAGGCCTGATTCACACGCATCCCCACACAGGAGGGCTGCAGAACAAACACAGAAAACATTGTTTATCCAAAGTGACAGTGAGGGACGCTTAAGGGCAACTTGGAGTTTCTTACCATCCTGTAGTGTCTGGATTTATCCTCAGCATCTGAAAAACACAATTTATCAGGTTTATTATCCACAAAATCAAACTTTACCTAGACCTAGGCAGATGTAATCCTGTCTTTATATGACTGTATTTCTCAGTTAACACTAAATTGTATTAGACTACATATTTTTTAAGCCAAGTGTGCTTCAGTGTTTTGGAAATGTTTTAACCTAGCAGTGCAGACCTGACCCTGTTTACCTTAGCCCTCTCCACTTTGTCCACTTGCTCAAGGGAATTGGTTGGGTTTTCTCTATACATCGTTATAGATTTTACCTTATTCTGTAAAGTGCCTTCATTAATTGTTTTGAATTGGTGCTATATAAATAAAGTTGAATTGAACTGAATAGCTTTTTCATTACCAAAGTGGGAACCATCAGCTTCTAGCCTCTCATCCAGATGGAAACAAGAGACCAACTTCATCAAACAACACCACTCGGACTGAAATCAATACATCCACAGTCCTTGCTCAAACCTTCTTACCACCTGTCCTTATCCCATTTAATCTGTCTGCAGCCTTTGACACTATGAACCACCAGAACCACACTCTCTGACTTGAGTCTTTCCTGTATGGACAAACCTCGGAGTACATTATCTTAGCAGGGTCATGTTTCCATCTTTCATTGCCTCTTGACAGGTATGCCACAGGGCTTAGTTCTTGGTCATGTTCCATTATCCATCTATTTCACATGTCTTCTACCCTCCCCTCACAGAATTGTACTTATCATTGATATGCTGTTCTATCCTCTTCACCAGATGAGTTCCCTGTCTCTACCTGAAATCTCTCATCCAGGTCTACGCTCCCTCTCTCCCACGATGCTCTGCCATCTAACAGCATCTCCCGGTCCCTACACCACACAGCTCAGTGGTCCTACAATGATTGAACGACTCTGCCAAACTCTGTATACTCAGCAGCCTCACTCTCAAATAGTTGTTGATGGCTGAATACTCCCATAACCTTCTATGCAATGAAATATTACACCTGTTCAGTTACAATCTTACCTGCACAGATGAAAACTGTCACACAGATGAGTAGAAGTGTCTGGTGAAACATTGTGATAAAAACAATCAAATAAAAAAATAAAAGAGCTGAAACAGTTCGTATCTGAAGCTCTAATGTTTGAGTCACTAGTCTGTTTTGTATTTTCCAATCGGCTGTTTCTGTGGTGATGTTGATGTGTCCGTGTGCAAGAGTTTGGGGTTTGTGGTGTCCACAGTTGTTGAGCTGTTGTCATATAGATGATGGACTCTGTTGTAGTCTGAAACAGTGAGAGCTCCTGTTGTTGTGAAGCTGCTGCTCTCTTTGTTCTGGTTTAATCTGGGGATCAACATTCTGTCTGCTCTGGAAAATTGATGACAGGAGAAGTGACACTGAGTGATTCAAAAACAAACACGAGCAGAAAAACAAGCAATGCCCTGTCATGAGTCTGCGCAACAACGCAGTTGCACAATTTATTGAACTAAGCACAGAAAAACAAGTGTCTGTGTACAGTGTATAGTTTTCAGAAAACACATTTTCTGATTCCGATCTATTTTTATTTCCGCGTACTCTACACTCTCTGCCTAGAATATTATTTAACTTCATTAAGTTTAAACTTCCTAAGTAGGGATTTAAACCAGTGATCCTGTGATTATTGGTATAATGTGCTATATCCGTAAATGGCCATTTATATAGCATTTTTATCCAGAGCGCTTCACAGTATTACTTTTGTCATTCACCCATGCACTCACACACTCATGGAAGTGGCTGCCATGCAAGGTGCTCATTTGACACAATGCCAGGAGGGACCAGAGATCAAAACACTGACCCTGTGATCCATGAACGACCTTACCAACTGCGCTATAGACGCCCCCTGACACAGTGCAATATAGAATACAATATATCGTACTGTACCACTACCTATATACTTGACTACAATTGACTGCAATCAAGACCAATAACGCTCTAAATATCTGACATCAACAAAGCTGTGTCTTGTGTTTGCATTTTTCTCCCTGTCACTGTACCCTTTCCTTCGCCTCCCTGTCCTCTTTCTTTTCCCTCTTCCTCCTTTTTTCCCTTTATCACTGTCTTTCTGTGTGTGTGCATGTGTGTGTTGGCCTACCTGGCGCTACAGCAGCGATCACACCTGTACTCAATCTTCCACCTTGCTGCACATAAACTAGTCCCCTTCATTCCACAATTCAACAGATCGTCTCATTAACCACATTGGAGCAGAGAACTCTAGCTCTTGAACGGAAACTTTTGAACATTCCTTATTCATTACCTCTGTTTCATCTTGATCCAGAATCTCTGGCCAGCCTGCTCAGCTCCGCTCACCTCTCCGGCTATTAGTCTTTCACATAAGGAAGTCACAAATACTCATATCCCATGAGATCCGATCCATATTATTTAAAATGTTACCAGATAATTGTTAAAGATTATCTATCCATCCATAATCTGTAACCACTTATCCTCTGGGGGCTGGAGGCTATCCCCTTCATCACTGGGTGAGAGGCGGGGTCCATCTTGGACAGGTCTCCAGTCAATTTTAGTTCCAACACAGAGAGACATACACAGTCCCAGTCCCTTCTGAAGAATTCTCATTAATCATCACTTATTTTGCAGTGTTTTTACACCGGTACCCAAACGAGCACTAATGTTGTCCGGTTGAGTTAAGGAGGAATTTTGACTTTACCTGAGCTAACTCTCTGCTGCAGACAGGGACACTTGGCTGGGCTCCGTCCTCACTGCTCCACTAGTTTATAGTCTTATTCACTAATCTCAGTGGTGTCTTGAAAATCCGCACACTGCGAGGTAATTTCTTTATTATACCAAATCTTTGTGTACAGTTAATTTCCAGCCCAACTTACTACAAGTAGATGCACGTTTGCTAAATCAAAGTGTTTGGAGTGATGCCAGCTCCTCTACCATGATTACTTTTTATTGTGAAAACACTCAGAAAACTATCCAATCAATTTGAAAGCTTGTCTGAATTATATTCTACAAGAGAAGAACGGACATTATATATTTACTGGTGGATCTAAAAACCCAGAGTGGTTACATACATTTTATGTACCAGAGTTGAAAGTTAACATCAAAAAGAGCAACAGATTACTCAACACTTTGTACAATTGAAATGATGTCTTTCTCATGTTCACACTCTAGTGCAGGACTATAAAGTATTAACTTTGTTCTGAATGCAATATTTTTGTATGGTCCTTCTCTCGTGATCTCAGTACTGCTGCTATTCAGTTGATTTCCCACCATGCTATGTTCTTTTCTTCTGCCTTTTAATACCAAATTTTATATTTTCCTAACCTATCCATGCACAATTGCTGGGTGGGCCATACAGAACAGAGAGAGAAGAAATTCATCAGCTGATAAATAAAACGTATTAAGAGTTGGTTTAAAGGATGTTATATAAATATATCAGGTGGCTTATAAAGATGAAGAACTGTCTAAGAACTGCATGCAATATGCTAAATGCAAATTTGCTAAGTGCAGGAAGAGAATGAATCCAGAAGCTGGCAGCAATGCAACAGTTTGTATGTAGGCTGCCGAAAAATACGAAGAAGAAGAAGAAACTACAGTTTCCGGGGCGCGCAGCTAGTCATAACGTTGTGTCTGAATTTTAGTTGGATTTTAACTGTTTGTGCCGAAAAAAATGTACGATCAGGATGAAGGTAAGTTTTTAGCACATTCACTGAGGGTGTTAAAGGTAGTCCACTATATTTTCACACAGCCCGAAAATAGTTATTATTCCAAGCTAACAGTGGTTAGCTTCGTCAAACTCTTCGAAGCTTTGTTAGTCGCTAATGTTAGCTTAATCTGAAAACAAACTGTAGTCAACACACATGATAACACATGCTAGTATTGGTAATATCGGACCGTATTTACTAACGCACAGGCTGACTTTCATTTAGTTTAATACATCACACTGTTTGAATGAACATGCAAACGCCGGTGATATTTCATAACATTTATTAACAGGCTAACGACGTGATACGCGTTTCTGTCAGCACGATAGCGTGCTAACATGCTCATCAGAGTTTCATAAAATAGACAATTAAAAAAACAAAACTGTTTATCACTGTACTAAAAACAGCAGCTGAACCTAAATTATTTAATAAAGATTTAATACTAATTATTATGAAAGTTATATTGTAAATCTGTCTTAATTCCATAACATGAGACAAAGTAGGAACAAAATAAATACAACAACTTCTAAAACATTTAAACACTTAGCTTATTTTGTATGTAAAACACCTAAACAACTCATTATCTGCTTTGGGGGCATATTTGTCTTTATTTGAGAGAGTCAGGTGATGAGAGCAGAAGTTCCCTAGCTAGACTAAACTCAGGATACTGTGGTTAGGTGGCATGCTCCTCATTCAGCTATCATAGCTGTCCAGACATTATCTGTTAGAGCACATCCATAATAATTATCAAATATGTAATGCTAGAATCATTTGTTCTAATAAACTGATATTATAATTTTTAATATGGAGCAGTATCTGAAATAAAATATTAGATATTTGTGAACATTAGAGAAAAAGTTAGGCAGTATGGTAAAGGAGTGGTTAGCACTAATTTTCCTTTACCTTTTCAATTTTAATGAAAGTCGTGGTAGGTAGTTATTTATTTACTAATGTAGCTTTTCAAAATTAAAAGTTATAAAGTGTTGGACATTGTTTAAAAGTACAAAACAAAACAAAAACAGCTTTTAAGAAAACATGTCTGAGTTGATGAACTACAGATATGGATCAATGGAAATAAATATTGATTGTTTATTCTGTCGTTTCTCATGTTGATGTGTTAGATAATCAATATGATGAAGATGATGATGAAATCACCCCAGATCTGTGGCAGGAGGCATGCTGGATCGTCATCAGGTAGACTCACATGGACTTCATCTGTGTTGCCCTTGTGCAGTGGAAATACTAATATATTGTAATATTGATCAACATGGTAACTAATTAGTAAATAAGTGATAGGTTGTAGCTAGTGATGATGTTTGATTAATATTTATCTACTGTTTGGTAAACAGGCCTTATTTTGAACCCTCTCAATTTAGATTTTATTACAATAATAATATTTGTCCAAATACCTGTTATTTTTTTATCTGGCTACATTTTATATTTTGGGCAAGTAAATTTGGTTGTTGGGCAAGAAAAACATCTCAGCTACTTGGTCTAAAAAGTGTAATTTCAAGGGCTGGCAGGCACTTCTCAGCCTTTGTCAGCTTTGTCAATCTGCTTCTTTACTTTATCACACAGTGCAGTTTTCAGTGAAAATCTACAGACATTTCACTATGTTGCGTCAGTCTGTGAGCCAACCTCCTAACTACTTTATTTTACACAGGGAAAAAATGCATGTTCTTCTGTATGATGCAACATTACATTATAGCTTCACTTACTGCCATTTACCGGTGGACCTATAAGCTTATTTGCTCTGGAAGCAGCAGCTAACACTAGTACTGTTAATATGGTTAATGTCATCTACCTCCAGCTGACTTGTTCATCCTTCTTATGTTAAGACAGCTAGCATTGTGGACTAGCCTGACACGTTTTTCTCTAGGGTGGTAAGTAGGGTCGGTTTGTAAATAGATGCTGACAGGAGAAGGGGCGACACACACACACACACACACACACACACATTCCATCATCCTCAGTTTTAGATCGATTTTTTTTTACACAATTTACTATGGATCTGTGGTTTTCAACTCTTGTATGGATATTCTCGTACGTATCAAGTAATCTTTACACACCTCGCAGCTGATACTTGGGAGGTAAGTAACGCCAGATGTTTGTCAGAAAATTGTCTTTTCCTGCATTGAGTGATTTTTTTTTATTTATTTATTTTTATATGTTTAAAACAATTCTAGTTCCTATTTTGATGAGAAGGGCCTGGTGCGGCAGCAGCTGGACTCGTTTGATGAGTTTATCCAGATGTCAGTGCAGAGGATCGTAGAGGATGCCCCCCCCATAGATTTGCAGGCTGAAGCTCAGCACACATCAGGGGAGGTGGAGGAGCCGGTGAGCAGCAACTGGTGTTATTTTAGTTATCTTCAAGGTCAGTGTTGAGGCTCCTGCGAAATCACTGTGGCTTTTTGTGTTTCAGCCACGCTACCTGTTGAAGTTCGAGCAGATATACTTGTCTAAACCCACCCACTGGGAAAGAGACGGAGCCCCTTCCCCCATGATGCCGAACGAAGCCAGATTGCGAAACCTCACGTATGTCTCATCCAGCTGGCCATGTCTTTGTTCTCGTTATTGCTACGTCAACCCCAACAGTATATGATCCTCTCCAACATTACACATTGTTTATAGCTTAGTTTTTGTGAACCCACACCCCCAGGTACTCTGCCCCCCTGTATGTAGACATCACAAAGACTATTATAAAGGAGGGGGAGGACCAGTTGCAGACCCAGCATCAGAAGACTTTCATCGGAAAGATCCCCATCATGCTTCGCTCCACCTACTGTCTGCTGAGCGGCCTAACCGATCGAGATCTGTGTGAACTCAATGAGTGTCCGCTTGACCCTGGGGGTTATTTTATCATCAACGGCTCAGAGAAAGTACGATCTGACAACACTGCACACCTGGCAACATCATACGGGGGCTGAATGCTAAGCTAACATAGGTGTTTTCCACTGTGAATTGGTTTTCAGATGTTTTTCTGATCTTTAAACATTTTCTGACCTGTGAACTGTTTTTCAGGTTCTTATCGCACAAGAAAAGATGGCCACCAACACAGTGTATGTT
Organism: Channa argus; assembly: GCF_033026475.1. Lineage (NCBI taxonomy): Eukaryota > Metazoa > Chordata > Actinopteri > Anabantiformes > Channidae > Channa > Channa argus. The sequence goes on from NC_090206.1 coordinate 27,714,597, forward strand.
TTTGCCAAGAAGGACTCCAAGTACGCTTACACAGCTGAGTGTCGGTCCTGTTTGGAGAATTCGTCACGTCCCACCAGCACCATCTGGGTCAGCATGATGGCCCGAGGAGGACAGGTGATTCCTGACCTGCACACAGAATAGTTTATTCTGATATGACATACATGCATACATACAATACATACATGCAGTACAAAATATTGTAACATAGTAAAATGGCAAAAGATTTTTTTAATTTCACTAACATTATATTTTTATACAATTATGTTTGATCTAGTGTGAGTCTGTTAAAACCTTTTCCAGACCTCAGATAAATACCATTGCCTTTACTGGTGTTTTAACTGCACAAATAGTGCTGAGTAATTGTCTTTTATACTAATGTTCCTCAATGTCTTCTATATGATCTAAGATGTAATTAGCTCATTGGCTATTTATTGGCTATTGATCAGGGAGTAAAGAAGAGTGCAATCGGGCAGAGGATCGTCTCCACGCTGCCCTACATCAGACAGGAAGTTCCCATAATTATTGTGTTTCGGGCACTGGGGTTCGTGTCTGACAGAGATATCCTGGAACACATAATCTATGACTTTGACGACCCTGAGATGATGGAGATGGTCAGTAATTATCCCTTATGGAATACAAATTGATCAGGTGCAATTGATGTGATGCCAGCAATGATGTCACTGTGTCTGCAGGTGAAGCCATCTTTGGACGAAGCTTTTGTGATCCAGGAGCAGAACGTGGCTTTGAACTTCATCGGTTCCAGAGGAGCAAAACCCGGCGTGACGAAGGAGAGAAGGATCAAATATGCTAAAGAGGTTCTGCAGAAAGAAATGTTGCCACATGTTGGTGTCAGTGACTTTTGTGAGACCAAGAAGGCCTACTTCCTGGGGTAAGTTACACCTGAGTAAACCAGAAGAGGTGACATACAGATGTGTGTAACAGTGTGTATTTCTTTCTTTCTGTTCTCAGATACATGGTTCACCGTTTGCTGCTTGCTGCTCTCGGTAGGCGGGAGCTGGATGACAGAGATCACTATGGCAACAAGAGGCTGGACCTTGCTGGGCCACTATTGGCTTTCCTGTTCAGAGGGTGGGGCTTTTTAATGTCTTCACCTTTGACCTCTAACCTCACCTGTCTTTAAACTGTATGAAAAACACAATTCTACGTCATTCGGTAGAGACATCTGATTGGTACCAAGGCGATTCTGCAGCCAAATAAACATCCACTGACCTGCTCCTGAAAGTATTTGGACAATTTAGGTCTGAATAGTTTAACAAAAACAGTTTACAATCTACAAAGCTCCAGCCTTTAAGGCCTTTTGTGTAAATCCAGACATGCAGCTGGTCAGCGAGACCACCAACAAGCTAAAGCATCACTGACCAAGTCAATGTACAGAACACAGGGACATGATAACATACATATAAGACCTGGTTTAACTAACTTAAGAATGTGATGAGGAGTTTTTTATTACTTTAAGTAATACTTAAAGAACAAAAAAAAAAAAACAAGAACCAAAAAACAATATTATTGCCTTTTTATATATAATAATATAAATTTAGGTCAGTTCCTCATTTCTGTTGTTTAGCACATTTAGGTTAAAATCATGGAAACAGATTATCATCTGTGGCAAATAAAGCTCATATAACACGTCCAAAGTTCAAAAGTAATTCGACAGAAACATGAAATTAAACCATCATTATTTGTCCATTAGCTGTTTAAATTGTTTATTCTCTTTAATTTTAAATAACATTGCTCTGTGTATCAGTAGAAAGTCTAACAATATAAAACATAGTTTTACATGAATGTCTTGTGTGTTTGAAGATCTGTCTCCTGTTATTTTGACATGAGTAAACATTTTCGTTCCCTGTTCAGGATGTTTAAGAACTTGCTTAAGGAGATCAGGATCTACGCTCAGAAGTTCATCGACCGAGGGAAAGACTTTAATCTGGAGCTTGCAATTAAAACCAGGATTATCTCAGATGGCCTCAAATACTCACTAGCCACCGGGAACTGGGGTGATGTCAAAAAGGCTCACCAGGCCCGGGCCGGGGTGTCCCAGGTGAAAAAACCTGCCTCCAAGAGCACTATTACACATCAAGGTTGAGGGTGGAGGGGTATACTGTAGTTTAACCCATCCTAATGTGGCAGAGATTTGCAGATTACTCCTCACTATGTCTCATTTTTTGTAGGACTTCATCACATCCTCTGATCAGAATCTAACAATGGTCCTGGCCTATTTCTTGTCTGTAGGTGTTAAACCGTTTGACCTTCGCTTCTACCCTGTCCCACCTGCGAAGAGTTAACTCGCCTATCGGCAGAGATGGAAAACTGGCAAAACCACGACAGCTGCACAACACACTGTGGGGAATGGTGTGTCCAGCTGAGACCCCTGAGGTAAAAACAACTGTGTCCAGTTAAATCCAGGACACCACACTGAACGATACAGGACAATTAAAAGTAAAACTAATTAAAAGTACCTCCTCACTGAATTTGTTTCAGGGTCATGCTGTGGGTCTGGTGAAGAACTTGGCCCTCATGGCTTACATTTCTGTGGGGTCCCAGCCATCCCCCATTCTGGAGTTTCTGGAGGAATGGAGTATGGAGAACCTGGAAGAGATCTCACCTGCTGCTATTGCAGAGTCAGTTCCTTTAAATATTCACTAACATTAAAGTCAGATAAAAATAATGACAGAATAGCTCATAACGAGGACAGAGGACATGTGTCTGCAGGAATCAGCTGTTGTAGTGCTTATGTCCTTTTGATTGAAATATCTCAATGCAGTTTAGCTACTGCTTCCTAATGTCCTGCACACATTGGCAGACAGAACAGTTCTCAGGATTCAGTAACCAAACTGATTTAATAGACTCAGTACTGAAAGGCAGAATATTTTTAATGTTTTAGTGCCACTAAGATCTTTGTGAATGGCTGCTGGGTTGGGATCCACAAAGATCCTGAACAGCTGATGAACACTCTGAGAAAACTGCGCCGACAGATGGACATCATCGTGTCTGAGGTAATATCCAACATCTATAACTCTGATCTGCTCCTGGCCCCGGACACCAGATTACTATATATGTAAAACCCAAACTGCAAAACATTCACAATACAGAGATAATGTTCACAGTAAAACAGATTATCCTGACTGAGGTAAAAACTCTGTGTCCAATGTTTACTATGGGCTGGTGTATTATTAACCTACATAAAACAATAAATGCAAAACCAAATGGATGTGACCAGGATCTGAGGTCTGATGACGATATTACACACAAACGAGCATTTGTGCTCTTTCTCAGGTGAGTTAATAGTTTTGCCGTGTGTTTCAGGTGTCAATGATAAGAGACATTAGGGAACGTGAAATCAGGATTTACACTGACGCTGGACGAATCTGTCGACCACTGCTGATTGTTGAGAAGCAAAAACTCCTGCTGAAGAGACGACACATTGACCAGCTGAAGGAGCGAGAGTACAACAACTACAGGTGAGACACAGCATTGTCTCCACAGAGTCTGTGGACTGGTTAAGTTCCTTTCTGACAGTTTTGGTCTGGGTCAGCTGGCAGGATCTGGTGGCAAGTGGCGTGGTGGAGTACATAGACACTCTGGAGGAGGAGACTGTAATGCTTGCAATGACCCCTGATGACCTCCAGGAGAAGGGAGTGGCCTACTGTTCCACTTACACACACTGTGAGATCCACCCATCCATGATCCTTGGAGTCTGTGCTTCCATTATCCCCTTTCCTGATCACAACCAGGTACTGGCCCAACAGGTTACCATGGAGGCAAAAGATAGCTTAAATCCTGTGGTGTTGGTTCTATAGTAACGAATTGTTTTCTTGTCCAGTCTCCCAGAAACACTTATCAATCCGCCATGGGCAAACAGGCCATGGGCGTCTACATCACCAACTTCCATGTTCGCATGGACACTCTTGCCCATGTGTTGTACTACCCCCAGAAACCACTAGTTACCACCCGCTCCATGGAGTACTTGCGGTTCAGAGAGCTGCCTGCAGGTAACACACATTAACCTGTAGGGTAATCCACCCGACCTATTTCCCCTGCTTGCTGACTGTCAGGCAGACCTCACAATTGTCTTTCTGATCTGTGTCTGACAGGTATCAACTCAATAGTGGCGATTGCCTCGTACACAGGATATAACCAGGAGGACTCTGTTATCATGAATAGGTCAGCTGTGGACCGAGGTTTCTTCAGGTGAGTCTGTGCTTCAAACTATCCATGTTGGCCACCACCCCTGCGTGTAGCACACACCTGTAGATCTGTGTTTTTTACTCAGTTTAACACTGCTGCCCCCTCCACCCCCAGGTCTGTGTTCTACCGATCATACAAGGAGCAGGAGTCAAAGAAAGGTTTTGACCAGGAGGAGATCTTTGAAAAGCCAACACGTGAAACTTGTCAGGGTGAGAATGGAGGAAGTTTGCACTATGACATAACCTGTCATGGGTAGAATGGGGTGGTAGGAGACAAGACTAACTATACCTGTCATTATGAACAACCTGAAATCATCCTCAGGAATGCGACATGCCATCTATGAGAAGCTGGATGATGATGGGCTGATTGCACCTGGTGTCCGTGTGTCTGGGGAGGATGTGATCATCGGAAAGACGGTGACCCTGCCGGAGAATGACGATGAGCTGGACAGCACTAACCGGCGCTACACAAAGAGGGATTGCAGCACCTTCCTGAGAACCAGCGAGACTGGCATTGTGGACCAGGTCATGGTGACCCTTAATCAGGAGGGCTACAAGTTCTGCAAGATCAGGGTGAGGGCATGTAGCACTGCTTATGACACCTGACTAACCTGAGACAGAACCTTAGACTTCAGACATGTTTTTCTTTTCCTCTCCTGCAGGTGCGTTCAGTCCGTATTCCTCAGATTGGAGACAAATTTGCAAGTCGACATGGACAGAAAGGAACCTGTGGCATTCAGTACAGACAGGAGGTATACAGGAAGTTAATTTTTCAAGAGACAGGTAAAGGTACTGGTAGAAAACAGTCTGAGAGGTCTGTGTGTTTTATTTTAAAGGACATGCCGTTCACCTGTGAGGGAATTACACCTGATATCATCATCAATCCTCATGCCATCCCATCCAGAATGACAGTTGGACATCTCATCGAGTGTCTGCAGGGCAAGGTACCAATTGCTTGTGGTGATCAATATTGAACAATAATCTTAGCACAAGCTACCTTATCACAGTGGAAGAATCAGTAAAAGTAGCAATAATAATTTTTAAAAATCAGGATTAACAATAAGCTTTTCACTTTAAAGGGCTTGGCTACCGTCTGCAGCTGACACATACATGTATCTCATGTTCGCATGTTTGTGTCTGTTTTTTTCCAGGTATCTGCAAACAAAGGTGAGATCGGCGATGCTACGCCATTTAATGACGCAGTGAATGTGCAAAAAGTTTCAAATTTGCTGGCTGAGTACGGATACCATCTGAGAGGAAATGAGGTCAGAGCTCACTTTCTGTTGTAACATGATGTCACAGTTACAAAAACATTCAGTTATGATTTCCATCTTAAATATTCTTCATTATTGATCAGGTTTTGTATAATGGCTTCACGGGAAGAAAGCTGACATCGCAGATCTTCATTGGTCCCACTTATTACCAGCGTCTGAAGCATATGGTAGATGACAAGATTCACTCGAGGGCCCGGGGCCCCGTTCAGATCCTTAACAGGCAGCCCATGGAAGGACGATCACGGTCAGTAACACACATTTCCTTTTTACCTGTCCATTCACACCGACACTGAGGCAGACACGTTCAAAAACTTTCACTTGATACTGTGGAACCCAGTGTCACAAACCCTGGCCCTCTTCTGTCTGTCACACCTCTGTCCTACCTATGTGTCCTCAGAGACGGTGGTCTGCGGTTTGGGGAGATGGAACGTGATTGTCAAATTGCTCATGGAGCAGCTCAGTTCCTCAGGGAACGTCTGTTCGAGGCATCTGATCCATATCAGGTTCACGTGTGTAACCTGTGTGGCTTGATGGCAATTGCCAACACAAGGACGCACACTTACGAGTGTCGAGGCTGCCGCAACAAGACACAGGTAAATATTGGGAACAAATTACAGACCCGGGTACACCTGTTTTTTTTTTTTTGTTGTTGTTTTGTTTTTTTCTTCCCTGCTTCCCTTTCATTGGCTGTTTTCTTTTCAGATCTCGCTGGTCCGGATGCCGTATGCCTGTAAACTTCTCTTTCAGGAACTGATGTCAATGAGCATTGCTCCTCGTATGATGACGTCATAGATCAGTTGCCTCCCTGCAGAATGTTAGTGTGACATCATCAGCAGAAAGCAAAAGTAGATTGTTTAGTTTTTAGGTATGTTTTTTCATTGTTTTTGTGAAAGTTTAATAAATCAAAATGTTTTTTTTCTTGGTCACATGTTGAGTTCTTGACTCCTCAGTGGTTTACTTAATAACAGGTCACATTACCAAATGGTTCACCTAACTGCAGGTGTTTTAGAAACAGGAAGAGGTTGCATAAGTTAGCAGAAGTACCACTTCACATTTTTTGCTTGGTATTAATTACATACTGTTATGTACAATGTACTGCAGTACTGGAAGTATTTTAAAAACTAGTGAAATTGATGCTGTTGAAAACAGCATCAATTTCAACACCATCAACAGGGTTGTGCAAGGTGGAATTGTTGGGTTCCCTCTGCACATCTTTATAGTCTTTATTCTGTAAAGTGCCTTGAGATGACTTTGTTGTGATTTGGCGCTATATAAATAAAGTTGAATACACAGTACAGAATGTCAGTGCAGTAAACTGTGGTGATGGAAACATAAAGTTGTGTTGAAGCACCAGTGTTGTGGACATCTGAACCAAAAAAATGGTTCTTGTGGAATCTTTGTGTGCCCATAAAACCACCCAGTGGTCAAAAGTCAAAATGGCCCTTGAAGCCACTTTTGTTTTCGATTTGTTGTAGCTCAGTGGCTTAAACACAAACAATTTACACAAAGTGAGAAATTTAGATTTGATTCCCATGTCCACTGTTCTATGAATGAATGACCTCAAAACCTCATGTATGTGACTACATGCCAGTGTTTAAGGTTTCACATTCAGAAACAGAACTGTCTCAATTAAGCTACAATAAACTCCAAGTTACAAATATAAATAAAATTGGCATGTTCTATAAAAATGCACGAGAAAGGCATTGAGTCTGTTTCTGTAACAGCAAAGATGGGGAAACAATCAACCTGAAATGCTCTGTAATAGTACAAGTCTACAAGCTTTGCAGTCACACTTCTACCAGATATCTCTAACATCCTGCATACTTTGAGGCACTGTGTGAAGCAGTAGCCAAAGATGAAGCTTCATACATCATTAATTATGTCACATTCAGGGACTGATACACACCATGCGAAGAAGGTTCACTTTCTGTTATCTTAAAAAATTTGCACCTGGTCCTACAATATTCGCACATGCTCAACAATTAATTCAGATTCAATAAAGTGGTGAATTCTTTTTTCCCTCATTTATTACATTTATTAGAACATTTATTAGAAAGTATCAAGCAGTCAGAAACTGGTTGGATGTTGGGTTCTCTCTACCTAATTTTAAACTTTACTCTTTAACATTTTTTATATTGTCACATGGTTGTGGTCCCATAATTTGTCAATGTCATTTTTGTTGTTTATGGGAATCAGTTTTAATATTTCTTGCGCCCCTACCCTCCCTTAGGCCATTTTTATCGGCTCTTATTTAGCAGCATACCTAGTTCTTTTTTGCAGCAATAATCACCTTGTGAATTTGATGCAACCACAAGGGGGCACAAGCTAGTGTCTTCTCGTGCCGGTCCCAAGTCTGGATAAATGCAGAGGGTTGTGTCATGAAGAGCATTTGATGTAAACACAGGCCAAATTAAACATGCAAATCACGACGTCCACACTGAATGTGACATTATACAGGATTGGGTTAACAATGACTGCCACTGGTTCTGTTGACTTACAGAGTGCCGGTTGAAATTAGGCTACCGGTGGTCAGAGGAGGAAGGTGTGTTCATGGGCAGAGAGAGAAGAGAAAAGCCAAGAGTGTACAACTACTACAGGGCAACTGTGGCGCAGGAAGTAGAGCAGTCATCCACCAATCTCACATTTTTTGGTTTGATCCCAGCTCCTCTGATCACACATTGATGTGTCCTTAAGCAAGACACTGAACCCTAACTTAGTTACTTGTGGCGACTGTTGGCCAGCTGCATGGCAGCTCCCCCATTGGTGTGTTTGTGTCTCACTGTGAATGTGAAGCAGTGTAAAGCACTTTAAGTACCAATAGGTAGAAAAGTGTAGACCATTTACCACTGATGTGTGTCCAGGAACCCAGGTGGAAAGGTAGCAAGGCTCGAAGCTTAGGAGCAGGGTTCAAGGTGTTTTACCATGGGTTAGATAGGAAGAGAAATTGAGTAGGAGTTATCCTGAAAGAGGAGTGTGTGAGGAATGTTCTAGAGACAAAAAGAGTATCAGACAGATTGAAGAGTCTGAAGCTGGAAATTGAAGGATTTATTTCCAATGTTGTTAGTGGTTATGCCCCACAGGTAGGATGTGAGTTAGAAGAAAAGGAGAAATTCTGGAGTGAGTTAGATGAAGTGATGCAGAGCATCCACAGAGGTGAGAAAGTGGTGATTGGTGCAGATTTCAATGGATATCTTGGTGAAGGGAACAGAGGTGGTGTGAATGTGATGGACAGATTTGTTCAAAAGGACAGACTGTGGTAGACTTTGCAAAAAGGATGGAAATGGCTGTAGTGAACACTTTTTTTCCAGAAGAGGCAGGAACACAGGGTGACGTATAAGAGCATAGGTAGAAGCACTCAGATGGACTACATCTTATGTCGACATTGTAATCTGAAAGAGATCAGTGACTGCGAAGTTATGGTAGGGGAAATTGTAGCCAGACAACACAGGATGGTGGTGTGTAAAATGACTCTTGTCGTGAGGAAAATGAAAAGCAAAGGCAGAGCAGAGGATGAAGTGGTGGAAGTTGAAAAAGGAAGAATGTTGTGTATTTTTCAGGGTGGAGATGAGACAGATTCTGGGTGGTCATGAGGTACTTCTTTGACTGGACCACTACAGCTAATGTGATCAGGGAGACAGATAGGAAGGTACATGGGGTGTCATCAGGAAAGAGGAAAGTGCAAGGACAACAAGAGGCTTGGTGGTGGAACGAAAAAGTTCAGTGTTTATACAGAAAAAGAGGTTAACTAAGAAAAATTGGGACACCGAGAGAACTGAAGAGAGTAGACAGGAGTACAGGGAGAGGCAGCGTAAGGTGAAGGTAGAGGTGGCAAAGGCCAAAAAAGACCATATGAGGACTTGTATGCTAGGTTGGACACTAAGGAGGGAGATGTGGATTTGTACATGGTGGTGAGGAAATGTCAGGATCTCTCTGCACTTTTGTGTTGTGGCCCCTTCTCCTTACTTCCTGTCCCAGTTCTTTTGCCCAGCTTTACCCTCGTTGTCCCTCATTGTTTGCACCTGTTCCCTCCTATACTTAAGTTCTGTCTTCCCTTCACTCCCCTGCCAGATCCTCGTCGTTGTTAACGTGGTCACTGCCATCGTGGGTCCTGTCTTCAGTGTCGCTGTTGTTACCGTCGTCATTATTACCCTCACCAACCCCATGTCTGTATGTATGTTTCATGGACTCTTTCATTCAGGACTCTAGTTTCTTGGACATTTTTCTGGGACTCTGTACATCTGTGTCATTTGGTCTTTGGTTTGCTTTTTTTCTCAATCAGTGTTTCTTGTTTAAGTCCTATTTTCCCTGCCAGTTGCTCCCGGGTTTTTGTGTTTTAGGGTTGCCTTTGTTTAATTCAGTGTTTGGCCAAGTCTCTAGTTTTCTCCCCTAGTTTTGATCCTGTTTTTTTCATGTTTAGGTATGTTTGTGTGGTCTTAGTTTGCCAGAACTTTATGCTTAGTTTGTTCATGTCTGCCTCCCCTTAGTTTGTGTGTTTATGTGCTCCCCCACCTCTGTTACTTTGGTATCTTACCCTTCCAGTGTGTTAAGTTTTTCTTTGTTTTACTTTAATCATTATTGCATGTGTTCCTTTGTTCAGTAGTTTGTGTCTTTTTATATTTCTTAGTCTCCTTAGCCTCACCCTTGTGTTTATATGCTTTAGTAGTTTAACGTTTATCTGTTCCTTAGTAGCCTTTGTTTGTTAAGTTCCTTGTCTAACTTGTGCCTGAGTCTTATCTGTATTTATTTTTGGTAAATTCTGTTCTGAATCCGGGCTCTAGTACCTTCCTGTTAGGAGCAACTTCTGTTCACCATTTTAGTATCTGTTAAATAAACCCTTTTTTCGTTCATCCTTCGCACTGTCTCCTCTCTTGGGTCCACCCCTTAACCAAAACCGTGACAGTAGGATCTGGCCAAACTAGGACCCAGAGATGTGCGAGTGGTTTTTCTTTCCTTTTTTTTTTCCCATCCCCCCCCCCCCATGGATGCCACAAAGGCTTTCATGTTTGTCTCAGGGTATAGACCCCAGACTCAAGACCAGACACCGGTCCTGACCGGTTATGAAGGGACCCGCCTGGCATTCTGTTCTCCAGGCGTGGGCCCGCGACGTAGAAGGTCCAAACCTCAGACCAAAACCAAAGTTCCTGATATCCCTCGCTCTGCCCCTAACACTACCCCTGAGTCTGCCACAGCACCGCCTGCCCCTAGGCCAGTCTGCTGCCCACCTGTTCCTGTTTTGGCTCCCGTAAAGTCGACTCCATCTATACCTGAGGTTTCAGCTCTTGTTTCTGGGCTGGCTTCATGTCCGGTTGACACTCTCCCCCACTCACTTCCCGACCAAGTCTGACCAGTTTGCCACAAAGCCACAGGTTGTCGGACCCTCTATGCACAGAAGACGCTCAGCAGGACGTCGCAGGGCCCAGCACGACAGCTGTTCCAAAACCCCAAGCCAGGAACCTCTATCTAGCACCACCTCAGAATCTAGCACTCCAGCTATGTCAGCCCAGGAAGCTAGGGAGAGGGCGGAGTTCGAGGTTATTGCTGGGGGCCCAAATCCCCTCGCCTCTCCAAGTTGTGGTTCCGCCTGAACCTGTTCTACTTGCCCTGCACCTGCCTCTGAACCCGATTCTGCTGTTCCTGCTCCTCTCACTGTCTCAGCTCCTGCCTCTGACCCGGTCAGCATCTCACCCGGCCCTGAATCTGCACCTGTCCCTGTTTGCCCAGATCCGGTCCAGAGGTCTGGGTCAGCCACCACTCCACCTGCGGCTGTTCCAGGGGGCGTCAATGCCGCCACCTCGGTCCAGCCCCCCGGGAGAGTCGACGCCGCCTCTGGTGATTCCGCTCTGGCTCTTCCTATTCCTTTCCGCGGGTCTGGTTCCTGTTCCTGTCCCTGTCCCGGCGCCGAGGTCGGCGACTGTTTCTCCCGTCTCTGTTTGTCCTGTTTCTATGTGCCCAGGTCCAGCTCCCAACTCTGATCCTACTCTGACGCCTGCCTTTCGACCGGTCAGTGCTCCGCCGGGCCCCAAGGTCGATCCTGCCTGGCTCTGTTCCTGCTCCTGGCGCCGGGTCGGCCGTGTTTTGGTCTGGCTCGGCTCCTGTTCCTTCTCCTGGTTTCGGGTCGGCTGGGGTCCGGCCCGCTCGTGATCCTGCTCCTGTTCCTGGTTCCGGGCCGGCCGACAGTCCTTCTGGTCATTCTCCTGGCTTGTATTACAGAAGCACCTGCTCTTGCAAAACATAACCAGCTAAAGTTTACAAATTCCAGATTTCAACTATATTAGCTTCATTGGCTTAGCAGTTATCCGTTAGCAATGTCTTCTCTGTCTCCCTCTGTCTCTCTTTCTCTCACTTGCTCGGTGTGTCTCATGTTCAGTTTTTCCTCTGCCTCTTGTAGTTATAATAGTATATGTAATAAGTGTAAGGTTTCTGCAGCTTTGGAGGCGAGGCTGACGGAATTGGAAGCACGGCTCCACACCATGGAAAACAACTCAGCTAGTCAGGCACCGGTAGCTGGTGCGGGCGACTTAGCGTAGCCCCTGCTAGCTGTCCCCTGGCAGTTCCCGAGCAGCCGGGAAGCCAGTCCGGCTGCGTGACGGTTCGTAAGAGATCTAATGCTAAACAGACGCCCGAGGTTCATCACCATTCAGTTCACGTTTCAAATCGATTTTCCTCACCCAGCGACACACTCGCTGAGAAACCAACTCTGGTAATTGGCAGCTCTATAGTCAGAAACATGAAGTTAGAGACTCTAGCGGCCGTAGTCAAATGTCTTCCTGGGGCCAGAGCGGGCAACGTTGAATCATATTTGAAACTCCTGGCTAAGGATAAACGTAAATACAGTAATATTATTATTCACGTGGGAGTTAATGACACCCGATTACGCAAATCAGAGGTCACTAAAATGAATGTTGAATCGGTGTGTAACTTTGCAAAAACAATGTCGGTCTCGTAATTTTCTCTGGTCCCCTGCCAAATCTGACCAGTGACGACATGTACACCCGCATGTCGTCATTCAACCACTGGCTGTCTAGGTGGTGTACAGCAAATGATGTGGGCTACATAGATAGTTGGAAACATTTTGGGGGAAAACCTAGGCTTATTAGGAGAGATGGCATCCATCCTACTTTAGATGGTGCAGCTTTCTTATCCAGAAATATGGCTGGTTTTATTAAACAACCAAAAGTATGACAATCCAGAGTTGAGCCTAGGATGCAGAGATCCAGTCCTACATGCCTCTCTGCAGTATCCTTACAACCGTTACCCTCCCACATACATATAGAGACTGTCTGTTCCCCGACCAACTAAATTACATAAACTAAAAACGACAACAAGAAGAGTTAATCATGATAACCTAATAAAAGTTAAGACTAATCCTCTTACAGAACAAAACCCCAAAACTATTAAATGTGGATTATTAAATATCAGATCTCTCTTTTCTAAATCTCTGTTAGTAAATGACTTAAGCGATCATCAATTCAATTTATTTTGTCTTGTCTTTACCTTGTCTACCTACCTTGTCTTTACGTATGGAATTGAAGAGGATAATTTAACAATATTTCCTCACAACTCTCTTCTGTCTGACCATCTTTTAATAACATTTGAATTTACAATAACGGACTATACAGCAGTTAGGGAAAAATTTCACTATGGCAGATGCTTAAGTGAAAAAGCTGTCAACAAATTTAAAGAAATTATTTTTTTCATCATTTGCTTCACCATATGTTAATACAATGGAATGTATTCTCCTTAATGTTATTCCTGCACAAGTAGATTATCTTGTTGCCAATTCTGCAGCCTCACTACGTACAATACTTGATAGTGTTGCCCCTCTGAAAAAGAAGGCAGTAAACCAGAAGAGGCGATGTCCATGGTATAGTTGACAAACACGCATGTCAGGCAACATGAAAGTTGGAAAGGAAGTGGTGTTCCAGAAATTTAGAAGAATCTCATTTAGCCTGGAAAAATAGTTTAAAAATGTACAAAAAAGCTCTCCGTGATGCCAGAACAGCATATTATTCATCATTAATAGAAGAAAACAAGAACAACCCCTGGTTTCTGTTCAGCACCGTAGCCAAGCTGACTAAGAGCCATAGTTCTGTTGAGCCTTCTATTCCCTTAACTCTTGAGCAGCAATGACTTCATGACCTTCTTTATGAATAAAAGTGTAGCTATTAGAGAGAATTCACCAGATCCTCCCCCCAAATATTACAGATAGATCTTCATGTATAGCAGTGAGAGTCATCAATAAGGCTCCAATCCCTGTTAGACTACTTTTTACCCATAGATATCTCTGAGCTAACTTCAATTATTACCTCATCTAAACCAACAACCTGTCTGCTAGACCCTATTCCTGTCAGTCCTGTCCCCCTGTTTGTTATCTAACTTTATTTCCTGTTTTGGCTTTTATTTTATTGATCCTCCTGTGTCTCTTCCTGTGAGTCTGTTTGCTGTCTTTACCTTCCTCATTTTGTCCTGATTTGTTTCACCTGTTCCCCAGTCCTTTTATACCCTGCTCTCCCCAGTGTTCGCTGCTGGTTTGTATTATGTGTTACTACTCAGTCTGCCTAAGTCACAAGTTTTTATCCTGCCTGATCCCTGTCTGGACTCTGTCAAGGTTTTGGTCTGGTTTGGTCTTTCCTTGTGTGGTTTTGTATTCCTTGTTATGTGGTTTGGTTATTTCTTGTGTTAGTGGTTTGGTTCTCCTTTGTTAGGTTTGCATTAGTTTATGAGTTTATTTATTTACTTTACCCTGTTCCCTGTATTTAGTTACCCCTGTTTATTTCCCTTTCTCTCTAGTTTAGTTTGTTTTGGTTTTATTGCCATCTGTCTATTCCTGTTTAGTTCATTTGTCTCTATTAGTTTACCCTCTTGTGTGTTTGAACTAGATACGGTCTTGTCTGGTCCCTGAGTGTTCCTTATGTTGTATTAGTCTTGTATGTGTGCACCTCATTGTTGATTTAGCTGTACTGTCTGTCGTTCTCCCTATTCATGTATAGTCTGTCATCTTGTTGTCTTTAGTTCTGTAAAGTTTATTACCCTCCTATTGGAGTGATTTTCAGTTGTTAAACCCACCTGTTTCTTTATTAATAAATACCCTTTTCTTTACACCTCCTCTTGCCGTCTCCTAACTTGGGTCCTTGTAAATTACTTATACAAACCGTAACAATTCCAGCTAAGCTGCTCAAGACTACTTAAAAAAACCCTCTCTTGACCCAGGGCTCTTAGCCAATTATAGACCAATATCTAATCTCCCCTTTATTTCTAAAATAATTGAAAAAGTAGTTGCAAAAAAATTATGTGATCACCTTCATAGGAATAATTTTATGAAGCCTTTCAGTCAGGATTTAGAGTTCATCATAGTACAGAAACAGCACTGGTAAAAGTCAACAACGATCTTCTTTTGGCCTCAGATAATGGACTCTATCTCTATACTTGTTCTGTTAGATCTTACTGCTGCATTTGATACCATTGATCATAACATTTTATTACAGAGACTGGAACATGAAATTGGGATTGAAGGAACTGCACTAGGTTGGTTTAAATCTTATCTGATAGATTTCAATTTGTTTATGTTAATGATGAATCCTCCATGCACACAGAGGTTAGCTATGGAATTCCACAAGGCTCTGTGTTAGGACCAATAATTTTTACTTTATATGTCTCCTTTAGGCAACATAATTAGAAAACACTCATCATAACTTAACTAAGTGTAAACTTTATCAAAGAGGAAGGTTTTAAGCCTAGACTTAAAAGTAGAGAGGGTGTCTGCTTCCCGAATCTGAACTGGGAGCTGGTTCCACAGGAGAGGAGCTTGATAGCTAAAGGCTCTGCCTCCCATTCTACCTTTGGAAATTTTGGGGAAACACAAGTAGGCCTGCATTCTGAGATTGAAGTGTTCTACTGGGATGATATGGTGCTATGAAGTCTCCTATATATGATGGTGCCTGACTGTTCAGAGCTTTTTATGTAAGGAGCAGGGTTTTCAATTCTATTCTAAATTGAATGGGAAGCCAATGGAGAGAAGCTAATGAAGGTGAAATATGATCTCTCTTGCTAGTTCCAGTCAGCACTCTTACTGCAGCATTTTGGATTAATTACAGGCTCTTTAGGGAGATACTGGGGCATCCTGAAAGTGGGGAATTACAGTAGTCCAACCTAGAGGTAACAAATGCATGGACTAGTTTTTCAGCATCACTTTGAGACAGGATGCTTCTAATTTTGGCAATGTTCGTAGGTGAAAGAAGGCTGTTCTAGAGATTTGTTTTATATGTTAGGTAAAGGACAAATCCTGGTCAAAAATAACTCCAGGGTTCCTTGCAGTAGTACTGGAGACCATGCTTGAAGCTTGATTAACTGATTTTTTTTTTTTTTTTTTTTTCCCATCTGGTTCCATAGATAAATATAGCTGGGTATCATCAGCATAGCAATACAAATTTATGGAGTGTTTTCAAATAATGTTCCCTAAGGGAGACATATATAAAGTAAAAATTATTGGTCCTAACACAGAGCTATAGCTCCATAGCGCCAGAGCTAGAGCTCCATAGCTAACCTCTGTGCGCATGGAGGATTCATCATTAACATGAACAAATTGTAATTGTAGATTATCTATCTGATAGACAAAGTCTATTAGATAAGATTTAAACCGATGTAGCGCAGTTCCTTTAATCCCAATTTCATGTTTCAGTCTCTGTAATAAAATGTTGCGATCAATGGTGTCGAATGCAGCACTAAGAACTAACAGAACAAGTATAGAGATTAGCCCATTATCTGATGCCAAGAGAAGATCGTTGGTGACATTTACCAGTGCTGTTTCTGTACTATGATGAACTCTAAATCCTGACTGGAAGTCTGTTTGTTTCAGAAGACCCAATATATTTTTCTAACACCCTCTCCACATTTCATTGATTTACAGATTAGATTTGAAAGCCCATGGTATCCTATGGCATGACTCATTTACATATCCTCTACACAGGTTTAAGGCTTCTTATCAAACTTTGAGGTAGGCCTCTCCTACCTCATTGATGTACTGCCCTCACCTGTTTGGAGTCTGTAAAAGCTGGATGCTCTACCTGCCTAATCATAACTTATTGTAGTTTGTTGTCCCCTAACCACTGTGACACAACATGCTTTTATTTTGAGTTATTAGTAAATGAGTTACTTTATCACCTTCCATGAGGCAGGCACAACCAAATATTGCAGTCAAGCACCTCAAAATTGTTCTTAGGATTTTATTAAATGTACTTAGATACTAATTAATGGGTTAAACAATTATGAGGATGTGATGATAAAAACAGAAGTGAATATTAGTCTGTGAAAACTGCAGTAACTAAGAAAAGGGCTCAGTTTTTGTTTGTGAGAAGAAGTTTTTAAACTTGTTTTATTTTCACCAGAAACAACTGAATTCATAAAAGTTATAATTTTTGTATATAACTTTTATTTTGCAGCCTCAGAAACATGGAAATCATTTAACATTTTCACTTTGTCAACAATTTGTATGGTTTTAGGTTTTTATTCGGAAATATCTGTACTGTTAAGCCAATTTGTATCAGCACTTGAATCTTCAAGAGCCCAAATAATTTCAGTTTCTGATCAGATCAAAATCAAAAATACAAACTAGTAAAACATAATAAATCTAAAATGTTCCAATAGAAGTTTATTTTAATCAGAAGATTGACTCCAGAGAAGAAAAAAGTTTAAATCAGTCAAAATTAAAGAAAAAAAAAAAAGGAAAGAAAAGAAATCAGCTGTTTCTTGGGATGTCATCAGGTCATCACAGCTCGTCTTCCTTCGTCGCTGAAAAGAAATTACATCATTGTTTAGTTTTGACTTCCTGTAAATAGGCCACATTTTTCAGAATAAAATGTTGTCTCTGCAATCTCTCGGTTTGGATTTTATCCTCTGAACCCTCTGTCAAGATAGTCAACTGCTGGAAGGTATGTCAACAATATTTAAAAAAATGGTAAATGGTCACTCACAATCAGACACACAATGCAGCTGGCCAATCCTCACCGGGAGCAACTAAGTTGGGGTTGAGTGTCTTGCTCAAGGACACTTCAACATGTGACTGGAGGAGCCAGGAATTGAACCACCAACTACAACCGCTTTACCTTCCTCTGCCACAGTCGCCCCTACAAATTAACACTGGATCTTAACTGGTACCATGACTGGTAACTGGTAACTAGTTTTTAATTTGTTCTTTTGTCTTTATGTGACTTTGTGCCCGATGAACTTCAAAAACAAACACAGAAGTATATACTTCTTGATGCAAATGTTTCCACATACCAGCTGTTTAAAGAGTTTTGATGTGAATCATTTAATTGTGCCGAGGTAAAAACACACAAACCCCTCTGTCACATTTTCAATGTCGTTTAAATTGCCCCCGGGGATAAAGTGAATTGAATTTGAAATTCTGTTTGCATTCCTCCTCCTATTTTGTTTTTAACGATCTCATTACCTGTGTCGATAATGATGTCATCATGGGACCGCACCAGATGAACGGTTCCAGTAGCTGAAGCTTCACCTTTGATGTTGGTGGCATGACACTCATACGATCCCTCTTCTTCACTGGTCAGAGGAGAGATCTGAAAACGATGAAAAATCAAAAGAAGCTGAGCTCCTCATAGCTTCATGAACTAACGGGAGAGAGAACACTGATGGTTCCTAAAGCTGATGTTTTAATGTTTTCTCTCCATAACATCAGAAAAACATTTTGTACAATACAATCGTGAAAATATCTCATGAATACAACACAACCACACCTGTGGCTTGTGGGAAATCTAGGCCCCGATACCCCCCCAATGCCTCTACCTGCTAAGTGCTTATTAGCCACCTACAATTCTAATATATACTGTGTGTAGTTTATTTGTTTTTGGTCTTTGGTCTTATCCTGTCAGTTCCGGGTCGCCACAGTGGATCATTTGTCTGCATGTTGATTTGGCACAGTTTTTACACCGGATGCCCTTCCTGACGCAACGCAATGCTTCCTTCCTCCCCAGTTTCTGCCAGGACTATCCCAGGCCCCACAGCCCCACGGCCTGGGATAGGGATGGGCCAACTGTGTTGGGTTCAGTGTCTTGCCCAGGGACACTTCGACATGTGGTCGGGAAGAGTGGGGTGCAAACCTCTGACACTATGGTCGATGGACGGCCACTCTTTGCAGTATATGTCCTGTGTAGTATAATGTGGACTTTGTGGTGTGATGTATGGACTATAAATACTGCAACTGACCAGGACCCAGCCTGTCACTTCATGTTTCTCCGGTCCTCCTCTTGTCTGAATTGCCAAATTCCCTCGATCTCCAGGAAGTAGCTCCATTTTCTTCCCACTGATGACCTGAAAACACACCGATCATTACCATCAGTTGTGTCTAAGATGAGCTGTAACTCATGTTACTTGTTGATCCCCTAAAAAACAGACAGAGATCTTTGGACAAATTGTGTTCAAACTTGACCTAAAGAAAAATTTTTCTCCCTTCAAACCTGCTGCAGCTTGCCTTTCTGAGTCTACTGAAGGGCACTAGACTACACCCGAGCTCAGATGGACTCATCTCAAGGAGGATTTGTGTGTAGTCTTAAACAATAATGAAGAAGTAAAAAGGCCTCTGTGTTAGTTGAAGTTAACATTACCAGGATAAGGTTTGCTGCTGAACGACTAGCTACTGTGGAATTTGCAGAAGGAAGTTTCTGTCCCAGCAGCTGCCAGTGACAGGTAACAAAAGGAAAACACATTTGCTTAAACATGAAGAGGACTGGACTAAAACCATCAAAAAAGCTCATTTTTGGAGGACACACTTCATAAAAAGGTCAAATAAAGTGTTATCTGTTAACATTGAATAAAAATAACTGTTCAGGACTGTTTCCGACTCTTCCTCTCATATGTTGAAGTGTCCTTGAGCAAGACACTGAACAACAACTTAGTTGCTACTGATGAGTGTTGCCCAGCTGCATAGGATCTCCTTCATCTGTGTGAGTATGAATGGGTGAATGAGAAGCAGTGTAAAGAGCTTTGAGAACCAATAGGTAGAAAAGCGCTGTATACGTGCAGTCCATTTACCATTTACCATTTTAAGGTGCTTAAAATGTTACAGATGTTTTGTATATTTACATGTGTATTTGTACTCTTTGTATTTGTGTATTAGTACCTGTGCATTTGTACCATTATTCATAAGTTTTCCTGACATTTGCATTTTGACAAAAATTTGTTAGAATGATGGGGGAGCGGCTGTGGTTCCTTTGGTTGTCTTCCACTAAATTTACCTCTACATTCGGGAATAACCATTCTCCATCCTTCAGCAGTTAAACTGTGATTAATTTCCTGTTTTTTTTTCAGTCAAGACTTATTGTTTCTACAGGAAACAGGAAGTCAGCAGAAACAGGAAAATAGACAGGGACACTGCAGCTCAGAGAATCTGTATTTACTGTTCATGGTGAAGCTAACAGACATGTGGGAGCTCCTTCAGTCTAACTGAAATAAATCACATTTTAAGCTGACAAAAGGTTGATGAAAGCTTTAGAATCCATAGAAAACTCACCTTCCTCCAGGTAAGCACGGGTGTGGGCACACCCACTGCCTCACAGCTCAAGTACACCTGAGAGCCACTCACATTGTAGACTTCACCTGGAGGAGTGACAATGGTCGGCGCTGCAGAAAAAAAAAATTTAGATATGTTTAAATAGTTTGTTTGCAGAAAATCTGCTTGAATCAGTTTCACAGAGATTCGTAATTGTTGTTCAGCAAATGCTTTTACCCAAAGCCACACACACACAGAGGAGAAATTTGCCCAACGACACTGGGTCAGAATCAAAACAGTGATTCTGTGTTTCATGAATAATTGCTGCACCAACTAAGCTACAGTCACAAAATGTGAAAAAAATAACATGAAGTTTGGTATAAAACAAGATGAAACGAGTTGCTGGAATGTGTGAGTCAATGGAATTCAGTTTGTTCCGAGCGCAGTCAGTGACAAAGGAATTCAGTGTTTTTCCAAGGATGAAGGAGGATTATCAGAGACCACATCAATCCTGGTCTCTTGGTATGAGACCGCTGCACACAAATACACAAAACAGACCAGTGGGCATACACATTCATGTGCCATAACACATGAACTATCAGGGGTTAAACTGGAATTTTTTAGGGAGTAGTTGTATTGGGACACTGGTCATGCTGTGTGAAAAACTCAATTCTGATTACACGCACATTACTAAATGGACAAATCCCAGCAGGAATAAGTGCACACATAAAGTAAAGTGATATGTAGGTAATTTGGGTGAAACATCCTTTTAATTAAGTTGGGGGTTTTGAAGTTCGCCTTCATGAAACAGCCCGACAACAACCCCAATTAGTCTCCACCCAAACAAATCCAAACACAGCTGCAATGAGCACTGAGTTGACCTCAATATTTACTGTACCGGTACACAAACTCAACACTAAATAAATGCCAAGTAAAAAAGTACAAGCACCACTTAAAAATCTACTGTGGTACTACATGATGTAAAATGTACTTAAAGTCCAAAAGGGTTAACCTTAACCCAGTGCTTCAGCAAGAAAGGGATTTCTCTGAGTTAGACCAATGCAATGCATTTAGGAGCATCTTAGGCTTCAGTATCTTAATGGAGTAAAACTACAGATACCCAGAAAAATACTTTACTACATTTTCATTCTGATCTAGTTTGTCTTTTCATTATGATTTACTTCAGTTATTAGCTACATGGTTCAAATAATACTGCAAATATTACTGGATTTAGGCAGTACAATCCTGACACGAAATACATGTCAGACAAAATATTGTGACTCTTCATGGTGCACATTAATTGTAGCTGAAAATAAAAATGTTTCAGCAGGTCATTAGACCAGTGTCATCGTCATTCAATCAGTGACGAGCTGAAATTCCCAACAATCTACAGTTATTTATTGTCTGATTAAAACTAAACACAAAATTAAAGTTCTGCTCGTCTCACTAACATATGCAACCTCACCTTCATGACGTCAGACTCACCTATGGGGCAGCGGCCTTTGTTCTGGACGTTGATGGGTTCTTTGCCCTGGCTCTGGGCTGCTAAACTGGCACTCTTCAGGGCGCAGCCGCTCCGGTACGTCAGTCCGTCGGTGCCGCACACTTCGTAGTTGCTTTTGCACGCGCACACGCGCAATGTTTTCTTCTTGTCCGATTCGCTTTTGACGCACTCCAGCCCGGAGCCGCATCGTCGCGGTGCCGCGCGGCGACCACTGCCGCATGGCTCTCCTTCCGCCGCCGCGCAAAACGAGCAGCAACCGCAAGAGTCCCACAGAAACCCGGCGAAACAGCCCTGCGCCGGGACGGGAGCGCACTGAGCCGGGTCACACGGTCCGCATCCTGAACCTGCCGAGACTCGGACCGCGAGCACCGTGAAGAAAGACAGAACAGGAACGAGGCACAAGACTGTAAAAGTCTTCATGATGGTCTGATGTGGACTCTGGTCTAAACTCTTGTTAGGCTGAGGTGGGATCTGAAAGCTTTTTAAAGATGCAGACTCCGCCTCAAATAAGGAGGATCAACATCAGAAACAGCCTAATCAATTTTTTTAGATATATTATTGACCCCTTGGAAAAATTCTTATTGTACAGCTGCACATATATAATGGCGTTACTAGGGGCTTTCAGAAGAACATGGGAATCAAACAACACACCCTGGGTTATGGTTAATTTCCCAAATATTATTTTATTATCATAATTTGTAAATCATTCTTGTTTCATTTAGGCTTTTCACAACATCTAAACTTTTCTGGAAATGGCGATTGGACTTATTAAATTAAACATGTCAAAGTACAATGAGTTCATCAATGTTTAATTTAACTTTTTATCACAGGATTAAGTCAACACCATTTTTTTTCTTTAGACAAATATCGGGTGTTAATCCAACTTTCAGTTTTTAGTTAAACCGGCCATAATTTTTAGTTGACACAGCTAAATGTGGAACTGATCAACAGATCAAATCAGTAAATTACTTTAATAATAAAATACCAAACCTCAAAGTAAATTCTTATTGTCGGACAGCAGCATTTAATCATGAACCACAGCTATTCATCTGATCACCTTTATATTTTCTGAGCAGCATGTTAATCTTACGTGTTTTCAGATGAATCTTTTGACTGACTGATTATTGGTTTTACACAGAAAATAAACATAATAACATTTTTGGTTCTTTACACATTTTTTATTTACCTCTGATGAAAAAAACCTGTTTCATCAGTTCCAGGTAATTTGATTGTTAGCGTGGAAGCAATTGGAAATGTTCCAGAGGCCACATTTATTCTTGTCGTTGGTGGTGGAGTTTATACAGAAGAAAATTAAAGATATTATTGTTAATAGAATGAATAAAATATGTGAACTTATTTTTACAATTCAACATGTCGACAGAGAATATTCAAATGTAAAAAATGACAAGAGGAAACATTTAGAGGATATCACAAGTTCAGTATCAATAACAATAATAATAATAATTTCTGGTGGTACTGACTGAACAGCAGGAAAATCTTATGAAGGATCATTTTTAATATGATTATACTTCATCATCAGATTTTCTTAATTTAATTGTTAGGCAAGTAACAGAATGTGAAACCAGAAAAAAACAGAAAATCAGTATGTGTGGGGGGGGGGACCTGCCTCTCCCCAATACCAGTGGAATCAGCTCAAGTATCTGATCTTTGCCTTATTGTGTGTATTTATTTGCAGTATTTGCTGAGGAAGGCTGACAGCAGGTCTCTGTATGGGGTCTCGGATCGATGAGTTCTCAGCTGGAGGATTTTGTGGATCAAAACAGAACGAAGCATCAGGTTGTGACTGAGTCCAACCAGACTGGACGTGAACCAGTACAAAGCCATAGACTGGAGGTGGGGTAGGTAGGAAAAAAACAAAGGCCTTTTAGAAACAACAAACAGGAAGTCCACTTCAAAATAATATGTGCAGCTGGAACCACAAAGATTTTTATACCAGTTTCATGTAGGGCAGGGTGATATAGCAAAAAAATGTGAATGTTATTATAAACAATTTTTTTCATATCAACATGAAGTCAAGACAAACCACAATTCCAAAACAGATTTAAAGCCAAAGTGATGATTTGTCATGAATTTACATGTCACGTTTTATTTTGTGTTTGCCAAATAACTTGAATCTACTAAAAAGTGAGTGTTAGTCACAATGTAGCTGCCAGCTGAGCTAACACACATCTCCTGTCTAAAAACACAGCATAGTATCTTTTAACTGGTCACTTATTTCTGAGGCCTGTAACAATCATCTGATAAACACGACGTGATGAAAAATATACATTTAAGGAACATGTAATGAACACAAAGGAAAGACACCAGGTATCTGATTTAAAGAGAAGACAGAGAAAAGAGATGGACTAGAACTCACGGAAGGGACTGTAGCAGTGATGGGAACTAACAGGACAGAAAACCCTCGCATCAAGTACAGAACCATCTTCTGGAAACGAGTTGGACTGAGTTTTTGTAAAGAAAACACCTGAAGAAGAAGAGAGCAAGTCAGGTGAATGACATCACAGGGCATGTGATCACAGACCTGCTGATGGACTCACCTCCATAATGATTAGGTTAGTGAGTCCCACACAGAGTGGCAGGATCCAGGTTGAGTCTGGAGATGTGAGGTCGGGGAACCACAGAGTGCCTCCTGCTGCCAGTTCCCCGTGCAATGCTGCAGAGACACACAAGGGTAAGAGTCCAGGACCAATACTGGAACCAGGTCAAAACACTAAAACTGAAGCAGACTGACTGCTGCATTTGCACTTGGATATAGTTCTCTACAAAAACTATAAAATCAGGAAGGCCAGCTATAAGAAACTAATCCTAAACCAGGAATAACATGGACTTTCCTCTCTAAGTCTTAACACTATAACTTATTTGAACTGATCTGGTAAAGCCATCTCTGTTTCTGCAACTGAAAACTCAGCTTCTCTCATAATGAACAAACCAGGACAAGGACTTCTCCAAACTCAGGTCCAGACTCTATGCCAGCTTACCGGACTGGTCCAGACTCAGGTTTCGGAGTGCAAGAGACATGCTGACCCAGAGTGGCAGCTGGATCCAGACCAGCAGACTGGCTTTAAAGGGGTGACAGTTTTCCCTGACATAGAGCTGAGACACAAGACGACGCAGATTTCTCTGGAACTGGAACCTAGACCACAGCACAAAAAGTATAATCACCACCACAAGAATAAAATTTGGTCTAAGGAGAACTGTGAGTTTGTGAAGTTTTTATTCTTTTTCAACATTATATTTATTGCAAAGACTAACTCATTATATAAAAAACGTCAGTAGTCAAACATTTAAAAGTTTATTGCCTTTATGACCCAGAAACTTTTGTCATTGTTAGCATTTTAGTTCAGATGGTAATTATTTCCAGTGGCAAACAGTTTAATTTTTAGATCTAAAAATTAAACTCACAAAATGTAGTTGTCTTTATTGTTGTTTTTGTCATTATTATTAATATTATTATTATCAGTATTAAAACGGTTCTGCGTTGAGCTCAACATGTAAATCCCAGATGGTTGAAACGAATGAGGGATGGTACTGTTCTTGTAAAGCAGATGACATCTTTGTGTGAGGAAGATTACAAAAAGAAAAACACAAACCTGAATGCTAAATCTGTCCATTATATGATGTACTCAAAGTATCCCCCAGAAAAACACCAAGTGTTCATTGTATGTACTTCTTTCTAGAAACAATCCTATATTGCAATGCTCCTTGTTTGGGATATAGGAGAATTACTGCATAGGTCAAACAGCTGTTAGCTGATGCAGCGTGACAACAATTAGTCAGTGTCTAAAATCTCAATTTGACTGCTCCCTGTTGAGTGAACATGATAATGTCATGATCCGACCCTTTGGTTTCACTGCCTGTCTCTCTCTTTTATTTTGTATTCTCTGATTCCACATTCTGCCTTGTCTGTTCTGTTACTTTACACTAATCACCACTCCTAATTGTTTTTACCTGTTCCCCCGGATATTTAAACCCAGCTTTTGCCTCAGTTCCCTGCCAGATTGTCTCTCTGCATAACTTCAGTGAGCCTTCAAGCCATTCTCGACGTGTCGTTTGGATTGTCTCCTAACCTGCCAGGCTGTTAACCTGTCTGCCTATTGCCTACCTGCCAGGTGGCAAACCAGCCTGCTGCCTATCTGATCAGTTTGCCTGCCGAACTCCTCTATGAAGCAACTCTCCAGCTCACCTGCTTACCAGGTACGACTCGAGTCTGTCCCTGAACCTGATTACCTCACTGACCCCCTGCCTTCATAAGCCTTTATGATTATCTGAACTCTGCTTGATTGACCAGGATTGTGTTTCTCTCTGACCTGGCTCAGAACTCTGAATTCATTATTGACTCTTTTTCTTGGATTGTGGACTCTGCTTTGTTTAACTGCTCTGTGTCGGCTTACTGGCTCTGAACCTGAGTTTTCTGAACCTGACCCTGTGCTCTGTCATTTGGATACTGGATTCTTGGACCTGGAATTTGTTAGTACTCTAACCCTGTTGTGGTCTGCCCTGGCCTGTCTCCCCAGTGTGTTCTGTCCAGTTCCTGTTTCCTGCAGTACTCCTTCTTATCTGACCCAATCTGCTCTGTGGCCCTGTCTAGACACTGTCTGAGGACCTCTGATCTGGAATTTGCCTAGCTCTGCTCTGCTTGTTTTTGCTCTCCCCACTCACTCACCTGTTCCTCCAGCTGCACCGTAAGTTCAATCCCCTTCTGAGTGAGTTAATGGGGAGGGATTTTGGACACAGCCACACTTGGCTTTTTTACTAACCCTAACTTTAAAAGCTAAACAATCAATATTAACTGTTTATGTAGACTCAGACCTGAGAACCTCTTAAGATAAACAGCTCTGCCATGTCCCCTACAGTAGGGTTAGGGATTCATTAAAGTTATATTACGCAACATGATGTTTTAAAAATTTTTTACATAGAAATGTCCATTTCTGCCCAGTCTGAGAAGAGCAATGATTTCTGCTTCATTAGTAATATGTCAGCCTCTTGTTTGATTTGATAACTATGATTACCTGAAGGGCTGTGCAGAGTGGTAGAGTGAAAGAGGTAAGCAGGGAGAGGAAGGAATAGGCTGAATGGGTAGGAATCATCCAGAGTCTCATGCTAACACTGTTTTAATTCACTGTAACTAACAACACTGTGTGTGTGTGTGTGTGTTACCGGCTCTCTCTCTCTCTCCAGCCTGTCTCTCTCGCTCTGACTGAAACTTCATATCGAAGCCTCTTCGCCAGCTCAGAGATCTCCACTTGCAGTGCCTCCACCTATACAACACCTAAAAGTTTATATGGTTGGCATGATGTAGAAACAGGTTTAGATGGTTGTGATTATGGTCACATAAAAAAGCTGACTCATGTGAGTGAGGTTAGCGCTGTTTGCAATACACTGATCCTGAACTGGTCTTTTGATAAAGGACCAGTATCATCTAAAATTAAAAAAAAAACAAGCTCCTTTCTTCAATGTACTCTGAGGTGTTTATGCTTGATTTATACTCATGCGCCAGTGGTGTAGGTCCAGTGCATGATCAAGCTTAAACCAAAAACTTCAGCAGCTACTGCTATTCTTCAGTTGGGCTAGTGAAAAGTTCACTCTCTTCCCATTTCACTGGGTCCTGTATTCCTTGACCTTAAAGTTTTAGTTGAGTTATTGTTTGAACTGTAGTTGTTGGGTTGATCTGTTTTGTTTTGATTAGTTATTGTTTGGTATTTGTAGTGTTTTGGGAGGTATTTTTATTTTTTGTGTTTCTACTGTGCAGGTAGACTGGATCAACTGGGTGATATTAGAGAGACTCTGTGTTCTGACACCGAGATAAAGTGCTTGGATTAACTACACTCTGATTGTTTCTCCTGATCAAAATGTTCAGCAGAATTTTCTCATGCCTACCCAGTGCTGAAGCTGCATTTACTACTTCAAATGATTTCAGTAGTGATCAATAACTCTTGTCGTGTCAGAGTCACATTGTCAATACACATGACTGTCAGACATTGATTTGATCTAGTTACTATAAAAAAAATAGGAGGATCATATCAGACTCTGTGTCAGAACATGTACATAAAACCACAGAAACAGATGAAGTCAGAATTCAGTTGATCTGAATGTTTTAACCCTGTCTTGTGTGAAGTGCAGAGCCAAACACCAACACGGGTAAATCTTTCCTTCTTCTGCATCCATTTTAAGTGGACAAATTGCTGCATAAAAACAACCAAGAACAAACATCAAAAGATTATTACACAGAAAGTATTAGTTTAAATACAAGAAAAAGACTGCTAGTAAAAAGTATCAACAGTCTCATGAGAGGAGGAAAGTATGAAAGAGGTTTTGGGAGAGTTTGTGGATTCCTGACATTTTTGTCTGAGGACAAACTGAGTCTGATCTGAGTTTTTGAGAGAAGACCAGACAGATTAAAAAAACCTGATTCCTATGATCAGGGAATCACAAGGGAATCATAGAGACCTGGTGTTTAATCAGGTTTTTTGATCAATCAACAATCAACATTTTACTAAAAGGTACAGGACAAAAGTCTCCAGATGGAAAATTACTGACAAGATGAGTCTTTAAGACCCCCTTCTCTCCACAGACAAAACCTATAAAATGGTCTCTTCACTTGTTGCTCATCTGTCCTTAACATATGCTCAATTGGAGCGGAATCAACTGTTCAGGTGTCTCAATGTGCAGAACCTGCTGAGGCTGATCCAAAGGTTAGTACCTGCTGTACACCTAACCCCTGGTTACCTTGGATATGATCACCAGCTGGTAGGCAGCAAGCGGAAGAGTGATGAATGTCCGGGCCGACAGTGTTGCCAAAGCGATACTAAGCCACCATGGCAACCCGCTCAGCTGCTGCACGTTCACCAGGAAATGCTCACACAGGTGAATGGGGGCTGAGTCCGCCAGTCCACTGTACCAGCCGGAATCACATCCAGCACCAGGACCACCTGACTGAGTCCGGACTGGTGACCTGTGAACAAAGACTGCAGCAGACTCAAGTGCAGAACAGGTGAGTGCAGCGGACTTCCTGTGTATTACCGCTGAAGAGAGCCCTCGAACAGAAAGCTGCAGGAGGCCAGGTCTCAGCAACGCCCCCACAGACAGCATGGTTTGCCCCCCGAATCCTGAAACACAGACAAGTTTAAGAATTTAGCAAGAAACCATTGAGAGTCTTTGAACTGAAATCCCCTGATCTCAGAGTAAAGAGGATTATTTAACCTTAATGCTTTGATGTATGGTTGCTAGAAATGTTAAGAACCTCATCACTTAATAAAAGCTGATAACATTATCATAACATCTGAATATAAATAAGATTTCCAGATTTTTTTATTTATTTTTTTTAACACTGTGTAAAAGTGACCAGTGTTCTCTGATCATGAGCAGCTGCTTTGTATGGAAGAACAGACTATAAACTAAAAGCTGTCAGGACTAAAACATCTGTGCAGATGTTATTTTATGAATCTTTACACGGCAAAACATTTGGTGTCATTTAATAATTAAACGCTTAAATAATTAATGATAATTATACTGTTTATTTCATAGGGGCGGCTATAGCTCAGTAGAGTAGTAGATACTGTTTATTTCATATGCTATAGAACTAGATTGTTAATGGTACAAAACAGTATGTGAACCATCTGTAATAGAAACAGATTTGTTAAATAAAGACATTATGTTCAAAGAATCGACCTTCCGAATTAAATTTTTTTAAATAATAAAATCCAAATATTTTATGTAAAACAAAAGAGGAAACGGGTCTATTTGCAGTCATTGGTGATCAACCGTGGCACCTAGGCAAGGCAAGCGGTTTTTAAAATGAGTCTACAGTCCTTTTTGTAATTAAATGTTAAATATTCATAATTGCATTTGTCCCAGTCAAAAGTGCATTCTTGCTAGTCAGAGTGGTAATTAAGGTTATCCACAGATAGATTCATACTAGTAGAAATTGTATTTTAAGATAATAGAAAATGTGTGGCTGTTTTTACCATGAGATTGCTCAATTAAATATAGGCTGACAGACATAAATTAGATGTCATATGTTAATCACATATGAACATACCTGAGGCCAGCTGTCAGCCGAGCTGTTTCTGGTTCCAGCAAAAGGGGAAAAAACAACAAAAGGTCATAACACTCTAATTTTATTTTAATGTTCACTCTTTCACCTTCACCCCGCCTTCTGCAACGTCCCATACACGTGACGTAATGCTGGTTTTCGCTGTGTGTCGGGTAAATATGACGTCAGAGAGGTTATTCAAAATAAAAGTGTCATGAAAACCGAGACTTAAAGCAATCGCTGTTACAGATTGAATAGGAAGATGATTTATTATTTAACGTGTTTTAGGACAAGAGACTTACTATAAACCTGTAGCAGAGTTGGTAAGAAATAGAAATGAATTATTGTATTCAAAGTAAAACTCTCGATGTGGTAAAAGAAAAAAATAAGTTCAGATTAAAAACATTTTACCTTACTAAAAAGTTTTTTTTTAGTAAGGTTTTTTTCTTCTAAGCAAGAAACAATTTTGTACTTCTATTTCCTTTTGTTGGTTTTATGTGGTTTAGATGACTGAGCTGGCCAAGCTGCCATAAATTGTATACAACCAGGAATAATGTTCAAGTTCATTGTCTTGCTGCAAAATGAAGTTATTCCTAGTCAGTCATTCCCCATGAAGAGGAAATGCCATGCCTCTTCAATATGGAGGATGAGGATGCTTTGCACACGATGCAGATCACCCTCTCTCCCATTGTCAAAGCATCCCCAAAACAACATGTTTCTACCTTTATGCTTCACTGATGGTGTAGCTTGAAGATAAATGGTAAATGTACTTATATAAGCACTTGTGTAGCACTTTTATACCTATTGACACTCAAAGCACTTTACACTGCTTCTTATTCACCCCTTCACACTCACAATCACATTCACAAGCCGAGCAGCATGTGTCAGGAGACTATAATGTACACCTTTTTAAAAAGTCATTTAATGTCTTTCTACATGTTTTCTTTCACATGACATGTGTAGAACAATGAGTTTCTAAGGTAAACTGATTTCTTTTTGCAATTTGTAGTTCTTTTTTTCACTGAAAATTAAAGGTCACTAACTGCAACAAGAGCCAAATATTTAAACTCACCCAACCCCTTATTGTTTTATTGGATATCTACTTATTTTAATCTGTATTAACACCTGGTAGGGACATACAAGATCAATTTGAGAACATCTGCAGTTGAATTTCTTGAAAAAATGATCGTTAGAATGCTACTAATTTGTCAGGCAGTTATTCCTAAAAGTAAAGCTTAAGATGCGAATTTGATTAGACCATTATTACTGCTCGAATATGCTTTATTTTGTTGTTTAATTATCCATCTACAAGCGTTTCATTTAATAAAACCAACAAAAAATAATAAAAGTATGGTGTGTTCGTTTTGTTTTAAACTCTCTTGCCAGTGTATGAGGAGCACGGTGGTCGCGCCGCCTCAAAGCTTTCCGCTTTAAATCCTCGGCTGGCAGCGGCTGTTGCATGTGGAGTTGAAATCACTTATTTTCCTGCCTCGTGACCTTTTAATGTGAAGGTTGTAACCGGAAGTCACCACTACTGTCACTCTAGCAGACATGGCGGAGTTTAGCCAGACGAGCCTTCTGGTAGCTCTGCTCCTTTTCACCGCGATCACGGTCCGGGACATTTATCTCGGCAGATCAAACCCGCAGCGTGGACATCAGCTGGACGACACTTCCGACGTCACCCCGGACCTCCCGATGGACACAGAGCCCGGTAAACCTGCCAAATCCACGCAGTC
Source organism: Channa argus (assembly GCF_033026475.1). Taxonomy (NCBI): domain Eukaryota; kingdom Metazoa; phylum Chordata; class Actinopteri; order Anabantiformes; family Channidae; genus Channa; species Channa argus. The sequence goes on from NC_090206.1 coordinate 27,745,872, forward strand.
CCCGGTGCTGAAGTTCCAGTATTGGTGAGTGTGTTAGCTTCCAGAGAAAAAGCTTACCTGCAGTTACAATGAAGACTTGTTAAGTGTAGTTACAATTACTAACATTGGTTAGCTGTAAAAAATTTTTTTTTAAATAATCTTGTATTTACGACTATTTAAACATTATACAAAATGAGCATAGAGAGTAATGTTTAAATTATTTGAGCTGTCAATCAGTTGAAACCCAAGGTTGTTTTAGAAATCGTGACCAAGTCCGTGTTAAAAAACTGGGTTCGTTAGCTTGGCCAACGTTCTGTTGTATGTATAAACTAAAATATTGTACGAAAGAGAGAAAGAGGCAGTCAAATTGAGTTGAGTTATAGTATGCATCTAGGTCATTTTAAGCCACAAGCTTTGTGAAAACTAGGCCCAAAGGGTAATGCAAGGCATTAAAAAGCATTATTGTGGGGTTTTCTTGTAGGATGAGTGCTGTAAGCCTCATGATTCTAAACACTGACTAATGCTGACTTTGTAAATAAAGCTGATGGTTTCTCCCTCCCTCCAGATTTACTTTATAGCTTTATTGAACTAACCCCACTTTTCTGTTAATGTATTAATATTGACTCTAAAGTAGATAATGCATTTAATGTATTTTTCTAACTACTGTAGTCAGGTGAGATTTTGATAAACTACAATATTCGCCACTATGAGCTCACTTGGCTGGCGTATGTTGTCTTTCAGTATCTCCTGAGGGTATAGCAAAGTGTTCCAGGAGTACGCTCGAGCTATCAGCCAGCTGTACCCGGACATCCGCATTGAGGGGGAGAACTACCCACCTACTCCTTTCAACAGGTGAGCTGGGACATCACACTGTACAAAAAGCAACTGAAATATTTAGCAATTGTTATCTCAATGCATAACCAGACAACTTATGGCTAACTTAGTAGGTTAAAGCAAAGTGGGGAAAAAAGGGTTTCACATTGTTTGCAATAAGCAGTTTTTGTGCCAAGCCTTTACTTGGTTTCTCATTTATTTTAAATAGCATGGCCAAAACATTACAACCATGTCTTCATGTACTCCAGTACAACTCTACTAGCAGCTATGATCTCAATACTAAACACAGCATTATCTGCTTTGTGACATTTTCATCATAAAAAATAAATTATAACCTTGTTAATGTAATATTTATGTCAGAGGTGCTGGGCTGCATTAAATTGAACAGGTGGTCATAATGGTATGCCTAATAGGTATATGATGCAACTTTTTGCTTGGTAATAGTTTGTGTTGTTAATGCTGTTTTGTTTGTAAAATTAAGTGTTGCTTTGATTGAGAAGTAAATGCAGGAAATTGTGTGCTGATTTTATGTCCAATCCAAATTTATTTATAAAGCACTTTAAAAACAACACCTTTGGCCAATGGGCTGTACACAAACATAAGACAGATAAAACAAATAAAAGAATTATAGATAGAAGACATTTAAAGGAACAGACACCAAAAATAAATATAATACAAAGGATAGAAACAATTTAAAAAAAACACTAAAAGCCTACATCTCAAACAGAATTAAATGCCATTGAGAAATAATGTGTTTTAAGAGTGGATTTAAAAACAGGAAGTGAGTTGGCCTTCCTGATATGCAAGGGCAACTCACTTTACAATTTTGGGGCAGCAACTGAAAAAGTGCGGCCTCCGAAGGTTCCTATTTACATTAGGGACGACTAAAAGTGGGTGATCTGCTGACCTAAGAGTGTGATGGAGTCTACACCAGGAGGAGGTCAGAAAGATACTGTAGGGCGAGACCATGAAAAAATTAAAAAAGAAATAAAAGAATTTTAAAAACAATACGAAAACAAACCTGGAGCCAATGAAGTGACACCAAGATCAGAGTAATGTGCTCTTGTTTTTTCCTATGTTAAAAGCTGGGCAGCAGCATTTTAACCTAACTGTAGCCGATTAAGTGACATCTGGGTAAACCCAACATAATGTGCAGGGTTCGTGGGAATGGGTGTCTTGCCCAGAGATTCTTCGACTCATAGCCGGGACCGTGGACAACTGCCTTACCAACTGAGGTACAGCTGCCTCCACCTCAGTCTTTATCATTACAGTGCACAAAATGTATTGCTCTCCGTGCCTTAACTTCTTCAATGTATTTAGTGGGGCATAAATTTGACTGTTGTCTGCATAAAAGTGGTATGAGATGCCAAGTTTTAGAAGAATTGATCCAAGAGGGAGTAAATACAGAGATAAGAGAAGAGGCCCAAGATGAACCCTTGAGGCACTTCACAGGTGAGAGGTCCATGCAGGATCATGCAGTTCCAACTTTTCCACGGAAGGTTCTCTCTGTTAAGTAAGACCTAACCCACTCTAAAGCACCACCCTGGATAGCCACCCAGTTCTCCAAGCGAGACAGGAGCATTTGATTTTCCACTGTATGAAAGACCGATGTTAGGTCCTACGGTACCAAAACAACACAAGCGACCAAATTCTATGGCTAAAAGAACATCATTAAAAAACCTCAAAGGTGCTGATTCAATACTGTGCTCATTTTAAAACCCAAACTAAAATACGTCAAGAATATTGTACTCATCTAAGAATGATTTCAACTGGCAGTAAACAGTTTATCCCAAAATCTTAGAAAGGAATGGGAGTTTTGAGATTGGCCTAAAGTTATTTTTTCAAAAAAAGGAAAAAACTTTGAGCAAGCTCAAATTGGTCAAAAACAGAGAGCAGAAATCCAGAGATGGAGTTACAAGGGTTATAAGAAGAAGGACTAATTAGAGCTCTAGTGCTCACAACCTTAACAATAAAAAAAGCTCATGAAGTTTTCAAACACTTCAGCAGAGTTTTCCAGGCAGGTTGATAACTTGTCTTTCTTCCACTTTGGCTCAACACTCCTGCACTCCCGCCTGGCAGCGCACGTTGCGTCATTTAACCAGGGCTCATATCTGGGTTTAGAAAGTCTTGTTTTAAAAGGTTGTATTAAAGTGAGTGGATTATACCTCAACATCTGAATTAAAGCACAGGGAACCACTTAGACTATTTACTGAGTTAATAATCTGACAGTGTTGTGCAGGAGCACCTGATTTAACCATATGACAAGGGATAGGCATTCGAAATACAAAAGGCATATGGTTTGAAAACCCAGCATCACAGACTTCAAGGGGAGGGACAGAATCCAGCTCAACTAAGTTCCTCTCAAAGCTGTAATAAGGCGCTGTCGGTGTCACCTGTTTAGACACCAGCTTTCTAAAATATATGCAAACTGGTGGCAAAAGTCCACAAAAAGCCCTGGACTCACCTGGAGTCATCCATGTTTCTGTTACACAGAAATTCCAACCAATTGGACATAAAGAGGTCCTTTAGAATAAAAGTTCTTCCTATGCGTTTAAATCTTTATATATATATACAGCGAGACAGTTTTTTTTAAATATATATATATTAAAAAAACTTCCTTTATGCTCTTTCTCGCACTTGCATCTCGTGAAATGTGAACACTTTTCTGATAGGACTTTGCTTTGATGTTTTCGCCTTGACTTAGATTTTTGCTTGCCTTGTATCTCACTTGTAACTCGCTTTGGATAAAAGCGTCTGCTAAATGACTAAATGTAAATCTATGGCGGCTATAGCTCAGTTGGTAAGGCAGTTGACCATGGACCACAGGGTCAGTGTTTCAATCCCCGCTCCCGGCTACAAATCGAACTGTCCTTGGGCAAGACACTGAACCCCAAGTTGCTACTGGTGGGTCAAGTGAGCACCTTGCATGGCAGCCACCGCCATCAGTGTGTGAGTGTGTGTGTGAATGGGTGAATGGGAAGCAACATTGTAAAGCGCTTTGGATAAAAGCGCTATATAAGCAACTATTTACCATAAATGTAAGCGTTTTGTTAGCTAGTGATCTAGCTTTCACCAGGGCTATCCAAGCAGGAGCTGGAGCCGGGGCATTAGCTGTTTGTAGAGCCTTAACAAGCAGTCTCAGGTTGCATAGGTTCATTCCATGCCCGCGGAGGTTGGATAAGGTGACACCGCGAATCTGTTGCTCCTCATCCAAGCTGGCCACAAGGAGCCGATTGGATCCAAAGAGCCCCACGAAATGAAGCAATGGTATGCTGGTCCAGTATCTCCCAGGAAAGTGGCAGGAGATCATGCCAAACAGGCTTTCAGTCTCACTAGCCTGCCACTAACCCTAACCCAACTGCGCCCTCTACATGAAGGTGGAGCCAGAACAGTGTAGAGGTAAGCCGGTACACCAGAGAAAAGTGGGGGGGACAGAAAGTTTTCTGTCCAAACTAAGCCAAAGGAGAGTCGGAGGTTTAAAAGTGTTTGGTGATCATACTCTAATAAAGAGTTGACTTTAACAGTGACAATCGACAAGAGCACTATAAAAACAATCAAAATTTACAAAGACAAAAAGCAGACTACACACACTGACTCCACCTTAGTTTCAGAAAAATAATAATAACAATAATTCATTTTATTTATAAAGTACTTTCCATTTGTTAACAAATCTCAAAGTGCTACACAAGCGGATTAAAACCAAGAATAAAACATAATAAACATGGAAAGCATAGAAACATAAAAATCATTAAAAAAAATAACAGCATTAAACAAAAAGTAATGATCACTTTTAAAATCTTATTCTAACCAGAAAAGTCTTTAACTGTTTTTTGAAACAGTCCACAGTCTGTGGTGCCCTCAGGTTCTCAGGCAGAGTGTTCCAGAGCTGTGGAGAAGCTGCTGGGAAGGCTCGGTCCCCCATTGTGTGGAGTTTGGATCTGGGGGGGTAGAGGCGATAAGTGTTGGTGGAGCGAAGGTGTCTAGTTGTAGATTACAATGTGAGGAGTTCCTTAAGATTCTGTGGGGCATTTCCAAAAGTGTATAAGAAAGTGTATAAGAAAAAGAAAAGTGTATAAATGGCCCTTGAAGCCAAACTTCATTGATAGATTGTTGTAGCTCTATGTGTACATCACTTTCTGTTTTCATTTCACTATCTCAGTAATGCTTTAAACTGGAAAGAAACAGGCATGCACAGTGCCCTGATAATAGACCTACAGACCAGTTCAATCTCAGAATGCAGGCCTTCTTGTGGTTTCCAGAATTTCCAAAGGTAGAATGGGAGGTAGAGCAGACACCCTCTCTACTTTTAAGTGTAAAACCTTCCTCTTTGACAGAGCGTATAGTTAGTTTTAGTCATGCTGCTATAGGCTTAGACTGCTGGGGGACCCACCACACGTTGCACTGAGCTCCTTTCCTCCTCTTGTCTCTCTCTCTTCTCCTTTCACCCCACAAGTGTCACCACTGTATGAGATTAACTGTTTTCTTTCTCCCGTAGTTGTCTTTCTCCATCTCTGACCTTTTTTGCAGGTGTCCCTGACTTTGGAACTGTTTTCTACTGTTTTTTTTCTACTGCACAGCCAATGTTTTGTTGTTGCTTTTTTTTCTCTCTCCACTTTCCACTGAGCCTGGTTCTTCTGGAAGTTTCTTCCATTAAAGGGAGTGTTTCCTCCACTGTGGCCTAGAGCTTGCTCAAGGGGGATTTGTTGGGTTTTCTGTACATCTTTATAGTCTTGAATTTATTGTATAAAGTTCCTTGAGATGACTTTGTTGTGACATGGCACTACATAAATACAGTTGAATTGGATAGATTAACCAAAAGTCTGTATACAATTTGTTGAATGGGCCCAGTGTTACCAGATAATGCCTGTAAACCCAGCATTGCTTTTATAATCCCCTAGGTGTGTGGGTACCCTGATCTCCTACCTGAAGCTTGTCTCCATCCTTCTCATCATAAGTGGACAGAATCCTTTTATTCTCCTTGGCCTCCAAACTCCCAGAGCCTGGACCTGGACTCAGGACAACAAGGTAACTTTTACAGATGCAGCAGATGATCCATGAACATAGCGGTTATCTATCATAGTTTCCTGTTTACAGATCTTCTCCTGTCTTATGGCATTCTTCCTCTACAATATGATGGAGACTAGCTTCCTGTCCACTGGAGCTTTCGAGATCACTCTGAACGGTGAGTACTTATTTGTTCAAATACCATCACCCTTAACCCCAATTGCAAGTAGAGAAACTGTAACAGCAGTCTCCCCCTTCCCTCCTACCAGATGCTCTGGTGTGGTCAAAACTTCAGTCCGGTTATGTCCCAAACCTCCAGGAGATTTTTCAGATACTCGACAACCACCTGAAGAACCAAGTGGATCAAATGACATCCTCCTCCACTTAGAGTTGCACAGGTATGCTCAATACATTTTGCACTCCAATTGTACAGTGACTGTACTTTTGTGTTTCACCCTGACCCTCTCTCTTTTACTTGTATGTCTGTGTGTGTGTTTTTCACCTATCTGTCCCAAGTTATGCCGTGTTTATATGACCCCTCTCAGTGGGATGTTCTACCACTGGTTTTCATGAAGGTTGGGCCCTAAAGCAGATTGCAGGGCCTCGCCGGATGTCCCCTGCCACAAAAGGAACACTCCCTGTGGGTCACAGCTCAGCTCTACACTTTCCGCAGTATAAGGCGTGGAGCTGGATGACAGACAGTTTGAGAATCTGCTGAGTTGTACTGGACTGCTGTGTCTTATTTATTTAGTTTAAGAGGAAACTGTGGTACAATTTCTAGGTTAATGCAAACTAATTTCAGTCTGGACATGAAACAAAGATAATAAAAACCTAACATTTTTCATGTGGAATGTTTTTGTGTGAAAACAGTAAAAATAAATGTATCATACTGCAAATAGTTTAATCACTATGGACCAGAAGTCATGCACTTAATTTGAAAAGACCAAGGGGTCTTTGTTTTCACTCATGATTCTGCTTAATCGTGACTTGTATTATATTTTAGTAGGAGTGCATTTAACATTACTTGTAAGGATATTTTAGAAAATATACAGAAAAACAGCATTCTGTTTTGAAAACTATGAGAAAAAAATGCAATCTTTTAATAATTGGTAAATACTGAAGTGGTCTTAGGTAGGGTTTTACACGGTCCTCCTCTGACATCAACCAAAACTGCTCATTGGGCCATAGGACTTTCTTGTTTCATTTAATTAATCCATTGGCTTTCTAATTTTTTATTTTATTTTGTGGACCAGAATTCTTAACTTAGTACTGTGTAGTGACACTTAAAGTTAGTTATAATAAACAATCGGAAGGGCCAGTGATATTGTAGAGATGGAGGTGGACACTCTTAACTGCAGTGTCAAGAAGAAAGATGCTGTCTAAGCTGCGAGGGATAATGGAGAATGGCTCCCATCCTCTGCACAACATGCTGGTGAAGCATAGGAGCACTTCCAGTGCAAGACTCATTACCAGCTGGCTCAAAGCTGCAACAAAAAGAGAGGTTATACACACAGGTTTATACTTAACAAACTGGTTAATTAAATCAAACTAACAAAAATATGTTTGAACATAACTGAAGAGGTGTGTTAGTAATTCAGTAATGAATGTGTTGCATGGATGGATGGACTATGGTGGTGTGTGTTGAAAAAGGTGCATCAAATGAAGTAAGTATACTTGAGCAGCCCCAGGCAACAGTGGAAAGGGTAAAACAGCCTTGAATGAAGGTAACTTCAAGCAGAACCAAGCTTAAGGTGGGTGGCCATCTTAAAAAGGAAAATGTGGACAGATGATTCATATAGATGCATACCTCAGGAATCATAAATAAGTGTAAACTAAAACTTTCATTTTAAAATCATGTCCATGGTGTGTTAAAGACACAATAGAAGTGAGTCACAGTGGATTATAAAGTCGCTTTCCAACAAATGTACCAACAAATGTTTTTTACAATTGAATCTTCTGTTACCTGTATTTTTCCTGTAATAACCTTGTACTTGAAAAGCCGAAATCAGCAGCCTTTTAAGTGAAAGGTTAATAATTACAGGCACAATACTGGAGGGTTCTTAAATACAGTACCTGAAATGTCTTACTCTGAGGTAAGTGCTTTTAGTCCTAAGTGAAACCTCCGATACCTTTGATGGATTCTGAGGCTCTTGTAAATATTGGCTCTGGTGTGGTTTATGCTCACACTCTCTCACTCAGCCCCACACTCTCAACTTGGCACACCTAAATCACATTGACCACCACCTCTACTACTTAGACTCCTTTCTCTACTCTGGGATTTTTTTTCTCTGTTATACCCTGATTTGTCAGCAGTGATGATACTGTATTTCAACACTTTCTAAAACCTCAGCTACAATCAGTGATTCTTCTAGTAACCCTTCACTCTACACTGGAAAAAAAGTGAGATGATGTAAATGTACCATAATTAGCTTATAACTCTGAGTTATCAACTATAAATAATTGAGTTTGTAATTTTACATAAAAATATCTAATATATAAACAACATGTTTTACTTTATTCTTGACAACCTTCTTAGGTACTTGCACACAACATGCAATCATGTTGTTGATTTTTATTTTGTTTAAGTAGCTAGGGGTTTGTAAAAGATCTAATGCTGAACAGATGCCCGAGGTTCATCATGTCGGTTCACATTTCCAATCGATTTTCCCCACTCAGTTACACACCCGCTCAGTTACAGACCCACTCCCGTGTGGTTTTCTTACAATTTCCTTAGTTTATCTATTATGTCACCCCTGTAACCCTTTTCTCCGGTTACTGTCCCCAGTTCATTTCTCCAGCATCACCAGTGATGAATGT